>NW_024073856.1:0-3635 GCF_014754425.2 Oryx dammah
AATTTAGAAAGATGGCAATGATGACCCTGTATGCAGGACAGCAAAAATGACACAGATGTGTATAGCGGACTTTTGGACTCAGAGGGAGAGGGAGAGGGTGGGATGATTTGGGAGAATGGCATTGAAACATGTATAATATCATGTAAGAATCGAATTGCCAGTCTATGTCTGATGCAGGATACAGCATGCTTGGGACTGATACACGGGAATGACCAGAGAGATGTTGTGGGGAGGGGAGTGGGAGGGGGGTTCACGTTTGGGAACGCATGTACACCTGTGGTGGATTCATGTCAATGTATGGCAAAACCAATACAGAATTGTAAAGTAAAATAATAAATAAATAAATAAAATGAAGTAGTTTGCTAAATCCTATGGTCTGGGAAGTGAGAGAAAATCTTTGTGAAGGAAGATTTCTGGCTGATTCTCCACAGCAGTGATTCTGACAATGTCCTTAAGCTGATGAGAATAGATGTTGTGAGTCTGGTGATATCTTCACATATCTCCATTGACAATTGCAGAGGCCAAATCGACAGGGCAGTTAGGAAAATGAATAAAACTACTTTTCCTTATGGTAAATTACTATCTACAAGTTTCTTGACATGTTTTAAAACCTATTGCACATTTCTAATTATAGAGGAATATTCTCCAACTGTGAAACATTAATCTACTAGTATGTATTACATGTGAAGTGTGGATCTTCTGAGGGAATTAAAATCACTAGGAGAAAAAGTGATAAAGTTGTTAAGCCTGTTTCAGGTAAACCACAAGCTGTTCTAAATCTGAAGCCTGTCTTTTTTTTTTTTTAATAATTTCAACATTGATTTTATTCAAAGGGGATTTATATGTATGTCCGAATAATTTGTTAGATTTGAAATGTTCACGAACTTTCATAAGTGACCTAAGCTTGAACTTTTATTTGTAGTTAAGCCTTGCTAGAAGAAAGGCAGCTCTCTTTCTCAGAAATAATAAAAAGAACAGAGATGAAAGAAAGACCTATGACTAATTCATTCACTGATATGTGGAATGAGGTTTAGAGAAGGAAAGATAACTTTTTGACAGAGGCTGGCTTTGGGGATTTATCAAAGTCACCATGTCTGAAGGACATGGTAAGTTCAGACATGGTTTGGCTAATAATTAACTGGGTGATAATCAAAGATGGTTGCTCCTTCACTATGAGGGAGCAAAAAATTTAGAATCTGAACTATAATTCTATGTATGATTTTGTCCATGATATAGAAACATTCCAATTAGCTCAAATGTGAAAGCTATACTAAGACGACTCAGTATAGGAAACAGG
The DNA here is from genome assembly GCF_014754425.2 of Oryx dammah. Lineage (NCBI taxonomy): Eukaryota > Metazoa > Chordata > Mammalia > Artiodactyla > Bovidae > Oryx > Oryx dammah. Next base: position 1,298 of record NW_024073856.1, read on the forward strand.
TAGTTTGATTGGCTATAGATAGATTTGCCACCTTACAGATACAGACAAAAAAAAATAGAGAAAAGCAAGTTTATGGTTTAGGTCAGTATTGGGGTGTAGGGAACGATGTGATTGATTGTCTTAGAGTTCAAGACTATCCCTGAAGTTCATGAGAACAGAAAGTCATGAAGGAAACAAACCATATTGACCAAGTTCTTAAGTATCAACTCTAATCCTCCACTTTTATAAATTACTGTCACTGTAACTGGAATATACTTCCTGAAGGTTAGGATTGACAATAGGTGTTAAAACTGTAAAAAAAAAAAAAAAAAGTACATAGTTCTTTTGGATGTAGCAATTCCACTTTTTAGAATATACTTTTGATTTCAGTCTTTATTGAAAATAATGCAAAATAGATGATTTATTGAATCATTTTACATGTAAATAGTTATTAATGTTGGTTATTGATCATTAAGTATCATAAAATTATTAAGGTGAATCAAGTTGGTTTCCATAGAAATTTATTCTTGAAGTAATAAATAGTAAAAAAGTAAAAATGAATGAAAGCAAAAAATAATAGAAAGGAGAGATAATAGAAGTCCCCCTTTTAAATTTAATGGAATTTAATGAATTAATGGAAGAGGATAGTTAAATGAGATTACTTGAATAAGGACACTCAATACATTAATATTACCTCTTGGTTTAAAAATATTTTTAAGAAAAGATTCCTTGGTTCATACATTCCATTTTTCTTGCCTTAACTACATCAGCAGTGCCAAGTCTGATTTCCAGTTTCAATGGCTTTGAAGTATTATAAAATAATCTTAAAAGTATCTATGAAGTCAATCAGGAGCATAATCCTGTAGACTCTTTTATTTTTTCGCATGTAAGCCATGTGTGCTAATTTGCTTCAGTTGTGTCCAACTCTTTGCGATCCCTTGTGCTATAGCCCACCAGGCTCCTCTGCTCCTGGAATTCACAAGGTAAGAAAGTGGAATGGGCTGCCTGTGCCCTGCCCCAGGGGATCTTCCCTGCCCAAGTATCAAACCCACGTCTCTTACCCCTCCTGCATGGTTCAGTGGGTTCTTTATCACCAGCACCGCTATATTTTAAGATTTTCTTATAGATACCTAATTTAGTAGCAATTTTATTGACTAAATTTATAAGTATTTACATGATATTAAAGTAGTTTTTAAAGAGACAAAATACTCTGTACACATAGATCATGAGTTTGCTACCATTTAATTAAAGTGTGTAATGGTAGTAAATGGGTGATTAAATAGCCAGGTTTAGGAGCACACAAAATGTTTCTTGGTAAGAATACATTCAACTAGTGGAAGGAAAAAACACAGTTGTACCAGAATGAAAATTACTGTTAGAGAATCCTAGTAAAGATTTGTTATAGAAGCTTGAAAGAGCATTAGTTAATCTAAGAGTTGGTTGAATTTAATTAGGGAGAAAGTGATTCAACTGAAATTATCATTAAATAAAACAAAGAATAACATTAGCTTTTTGTGCCTCTGAAGATAAGAAACCATATCATATAACTTTCTTTACTGCTTACCTTTATGTTATCTTGCTTGCAAAAGCAAGATTACGAACACTAGGAAGTAAAACATTATAGTTGGCATCTGTTATAAGTAACAGTTGTTTTCGCTTTCTTATAGTAACAGGCATTTATAAAGAAAATTGTTATTTAGTTTTATTTCCAAGTTTCCCAAGATAACATGATCATAAACTTAAAGAAATTTCCTATCAAGTTTATTAAAATATATCATGGGAAAAATAGGAGCATTAACAATGAAAGGAATGAGAATGAATTTCTGTTTATCCACAGGAAAGTTTATGAAAAAATGGATAATTGAAACTATTACATAGAGTGATCATGAAGATTAAACATGATATTATATAAAATGATTCCAGTGATATGAGTTAAAAGGCACTTGAAATGAGGAAAGCATTATTGATTTTTGAGAGATCAACTGTAAAATGGATGCATGATAGAGCTGAGAAGTAATGCTGAGTCACCTTAAAGAGATTAAGTACCTTCCAGGTCAGCAAAACCTTCTTGTAATATGATTTAATATATTGAGAAAGCCAAGGTTTTAATACATGTACCGTATCTAATGTAAGGTTTCTCTCATTTAAGTAATAGATTAAGACTTTTTGAAAACTCAAATAGCCAAAACAAGAAAGACAATCAAAGGGTATCCAAGCATTAATTTAAATACATTGTTAAAATACTTAAATATAGATTTAATGTAAACCAATTATGATTATAGTTCCTTTAAAACAAATAAACCACAGCAGGATCCTCTATGATCCACCTCCCAGAATTCTGGAAATAAAAGCAAAAGTA
>NW_024073857.1:0-2252 GCF_014754425.2 Oryx dammah
AACTTGTTGGTATCCAGGGAACAAACTATTTGTAGTCTCAAGGCACTATCCATGCATTAAAGAAACTGATACCCAGTTTTCTTACAGGTACAGTTTCCTACCTTTGTTAAGGATGGACAATAGAAGAAGCAGAAAGCAGTCTAGAATGCCTGTGGGTGTCAAACATAACAAAAATAAGTGCATTAGGCAAATGCAATTAAAAGGGACTGGTAAGGACCGTGGAAAATCTGAAAGCACCTGCCTAGCATTTTACAGGCGTCCATACTTCAGTTCCAGTTAGTTGATACTCCCTGGAAATGTGTGATGAATGATTTTACCACGAGGTAGCCATCGGTATTTGTAAGTGCAATCGTATTTTATATTTATGTAAATTCATTTTTAAAAGACCCAGAATATCAAATAATCTGTATGGGCTACCTAGGGTGTATATGGCTTATGGTATGGTATTTTGTGACTTCTAACCTACAAGATAAAGCCCACCACCTTGTCAATAGGATCCCATGACTTAGCTCCAGAAATCCTTTTCAAAGTTATTTTCCACCTCTTCTGATTTTAACTTTGCTATCTGGTAATACCAAAATGCTCCCAGGAATCCTCTGACTGCCTTCTAAGCTCTAGGCTTCCCTACGTGGCCCTCGTATAACTTTAATACCATTCTGAGCATACAGCCATAATGGACCTTGCAGCACAATTTTTAAGCGTGTTTCCATCATCCCATTCACCCAAAAACTACTTGGGGCTGAAGACCATGTTGTGTCCACCTCTCTTCCCAATGCCTAGCACAGTACTGGACACATAGTAGGCCCTCAGGTAACATATGTTAAATTGGATTGAATTTTTTTGGAAAGGGACATGGTAAGTGATATGGTCATTCTTTGCAGAAGTTGAAATGTGATACAGAGGGCATGAGTGCAGAACACATATTATTCATCATTTTCGTTACTCATTATTTTTGGGTCTAAAGAACCAAAGACCTAGAAGAGCTCTAAGGCAAAATATACTCGAGAAACTTCCAAGTCTGATTTCCCTATATGTTATCTGATTACAACATCCAAATATCAAAGGTAAAATTAGTATAGGTAATAGTGCGAAGAGTTGACTCATTGGAAAAGACTCATGCTGGGAGGGATTGGGGCAGGAGGAGAAGGGGACGACAGAGGATGAGATGGCTGGATGGCATCACCGACTCGATGGACATGAGTCTGAGTGAACTCCGGGAGGTGGCGATGGACAAGGAGGCCTGGCGTGCTGCGATTCATGGGGTTGCAAAGAGTCGGACACGACTGAGCGACTGAACTGAACTGAACTGAGTAGTGACTATAGCTATTATTTACTTATGAGGCTACAGCACCAATTCTTTGCTAAGTAGTTTAAAGGAACTATGTTTTCTTCAGTCTTTATGCCATCCATAAAAGGCATATACTTTGATTTTTCCCATTTACCGGATGAAGACATAGCGACTCAACAGAGAATATCCGTGGTGCTGTAACTAGAAGCCTGGGGCTCCATTACCCACACCCGCATCTAATCCCCTTCACTTCTCGGGACTTCTCACCAGCGTCAAGTGACAGCACTGACCTACGGACGGTTTTCTTTTTCCTAAAGACCTGAACGTCAGAAGGGATCGACCCTCCTTTGTGACCTTATCATGACAATTTTGAAGAGGTAAAGAATCAGAACAGGGTCAGAAGAAAAAAATGACTTCATTTCCTTGCTTTGATTGCACCTCTAAGCATTCTTTTTGGTATACAGATCCTTAAAAAAAAGAAAAAAGAGGCACTCTAACTAATAGGGAGGTTTCTGAGAAATCGCCTCTCCCTGCCTGTGACTAGAAGACAAAGCAAGGACCCTGGAGTCATGGATTCTTTTCAAATCCCTACCCTGTTCCTTTATGAACTGATTACATTCTTTCAGGCTTATTTTCCTATATATAAAATAGAATTCATAAAGCTCTTCGGGACTCACAGGTGTGTTATGAAAATCAAGTAAAAAATGCAGGGGAAAGTGCTTTTGGAACTGTAGAGCACCAGACACACAGGAAGACTGGCTATTGTTTTGCAGAAATGACATCCCCAAGTCATTTTATGAGAGATGTGGAAACTGGGGTCAGGGCATAGGTACACACTGTATCATGCTCCTGCTTTGATACAGTTCAGAGGTTTAAGTAGCCAGCAAATCAATGGAAATCAGGCTATTAACACTGGACAAATACAACATATTAATATGGACCTTTACTTTGCCAGAGACCTATA
>NW_024073857.1:2262-3634 GCF_014754425.2 Oryx dammah
TTATGTAGCACTTGCCCAGACTCATCTTTGTAAGAATTCCAGCCAGGTAGACATGATTCTATCATACTTATGTCTATACAATAGAGAGGAAATTTCCACTCAACTGACAGGTGGTCCTAAGAAAACAAGACTGGGTTCTCTTTCCTTCCTGAGGCATTATGCGTACCAAGCCCAGCCTTCCTGATTTGAAGCTATGCTTTGTATGAAAAGCTGTTCTATAGTACAAAACAATCCCTCTTACCTCCCACCCCCTGCACAATCATTTTACCAGGAAATAAACAACTCACTTGTTATCAATTTATCATAGATTGACACTGAGAGAGTGCCCTGGGACTGTGGGACTCTGTGCTACAGAATTAACAGATGTGCTTTCAGTAGCATTTAATAGTGCGAAGAACCTGTCTCGCCAAAACCTCTCTCGTTAACTATTAACTAAATAACTAGTAGATGCTTCAATGCAATAAAGAAACCAGTAGGTGAGAGAGAGACTCCAGTAGATGAGAGCATGTGCTCATTAAGCAGGAGAAAGACAATCTGTAACATTTAAAATGAGAATAATAATGATAATAATAATATTTATTGAGTATTTACTATATATCAGGCAGCATACTAAGCACTTGCATAGACTATTTATCTCTCAGAACAACCGGTGAGGCAAGCAGTATTATTATCTCAATTTTACAGATGAGGAAGCTGAGTCAGAGAAAGGTTAAGTAAAAACCCCACAGCTGCAGAGGCAGAAAGCCTACAAAGTCTAATTTAAGGTAATCATTCTTTTTTTTTTTCTGCTTTGATTTTCTTTCTTTTTTAATCATCAAAGGTTATAATTGAATGATATTGAGATGTACAGAACAAAATACAATTAAGAGAGGACAACTGCTCTACCCTATTGTGTTGGCCCCTGCCACACATCAACGTGAATCAGCCACAGGTATGCATATATCCCACCCCTCCTGAATCCATCTCCACCCCCATCCTACCCCTCTAGTTTGTCAAAGAACACTGGGCTGAGCTTCCTGTTTTCAAATAATCCCTGGTGCTGTTGGCCTTTCCTTGGCATAAGGACAGAAAATTTAAAAAATAATCATCCTTGGCTTCTAAGAGCTACTTTCTCTTTTCCTTTATTTGCCTACCTTATTCTACTTTCTGGGTTACAAGCTCACCTTTCTACTCACTGATCACCTTCTACTTCCTGGGACATGAGTTCACCTTCACTTTACTGATCTAGTTTTACTTCCTGCATCAAAAGCTCACCTTTCCACTCACTGACTTTGTTCTACTACCTGGATCATTAGCGCGCATCTCTTCACTGACTTCTATTTGCTTTTTTGGCTCTCCTGACTAGAATGTAGACATTCTACAGGTTCCCATT
>NW_024073858.1:0-3634 GCF_014754425.2 Oryx dammah
GCAGTCCATGGGGTCACTAAGAGTCCCATACGACTGAGCGACTTCACTTTCACTTTTCCCTTTCACCCATTGGAGAAGAAAATGGCAACCCACTCCAGTGTTCTTGCCTGGAGAATCCCAGGTATGGGGGAGCCTGGTGGGCTGTGGTCTCTGGTGTCGCACAGAATTTGACACGACTGAAGTGACTTAGCAGCAGCAGCAGCATCCTTTGCCTTTGGGGCCTTCCCTGGTGACTCAGTGGTAACGAATCCACCTGCCAATGCAGGAGACTTGAGTTCCATCCTTTGGTCAGGAGTCCCCTGGAGAAGGGAATGGCAACCCACTCCAGTATTCTTGGATGGGAAATCCCATGGACAGAGGAGCCTGGCGGGCCACAGTCCAGGGGCTTGCAAAAGAGTTGGCCATGACTTATCAACTAAACAACAATTCTTTGCCTTTAAATAAACACTTATTTGTAATTCCATAATAAAGTGATCATTAACACTATTTGTATGATATAGGCCCAGGGCAAAAAAGTTCACCAGGTCTGTCTCATTTCTAAAGTACTTAAATCTCAGAAAGTGCAAGTGAGTGTGGCAACCTACTGATTTTTCTAACAATTCAAGATTTCTTAGTTGACCCATCTCTCCCCTACAGTACAGTTTAGGGCACCACTTGGATCTCCTTCTTGGCTGTCCATGTTCTCTGGCCTCCTTGGGGCCCTGGTCAATAAAGGGGGGGTTCGGGGAGGAGCAGAAGCTGGGAGTGGGCAGAAGGCAGTAGTTAGAAGACAGGTGGTTCCTTCATTTTTTCAACCCGTGGGGCATTTGACCTGCAAAGGGCAGAGTTAGGACCTGCCTGGTACGCAGATTCTGAGTCTCACCGGCCAGATGACAACAGAGCACGTGGGAGGTGCCTTTCCTCGCCTCCCAAAGGCACAGACCTGGCTGGTGCTGAATGAAAAACCACAGGGTATTCGCCGGCAGAAATTCCCCTTCGGTAGAGTCCTGGCTCCTCGATTGGCTGGAAATGGTAATGATTACATCAGCAAGCACTGGCTCATTCGCTACTGCAGGTGGCGCAGTCAGGGTGGGGTGGTATCAAAGTAGAGGCAGACAGATTAAACAGCAGAGCTCCCCTCGGCGCACCTCGCAGGGCCGATCTCGCGCCCCACGAAACACACTTTCATTTCTGATGGCTCTGGAGGCTGTCACCCCGCGGCAACCTGGACAGCGAACCCTCCCCGACTGAACCAGGCAGTGGGGACAGAGGACAGCAGCCACCTCGAGCTCCCGGGCGGGGTACACCCAGGGCCCCAGGCCTGGACTTCGGGGCCCCTGGGCTCTCATCTTCGCCATCTTGGGTGTCTTGCTGTTGGTGAGTTCCCACCACGAGTCCTGGCTCCAAAAGGCACTCTTGGTGGCCCGGAAAAGGCCCAGGGGCACCTGGCTGGGCAAATCCCAGCAGGACCCACTCGGGCAAGTCTAATAGGCGGCGTGTTGGTGGGGAGCGCTAGAGGAGTGCGGATCCCTGGCATCTACTCGCTGCCCAGAAGAGCTGGCTCCTTGGAGCGCCTGACCTCTGGATTGGCCCCAGAGCCAGCGAGCATCAGATCGTCATTTCTTTCCTTTCCCTTCCCTTTTCCCTCTGCCGGCCCTCCTCACTCTTCTCTCTCTCTCTCTTTTTCTATTTTGCACTGCATTTATCTTCTAACCCGTGTCCTTTGCCAATCATTGAGTGTAGGCCCAATCTTCCCCCCACCACTGCCTTAAGCACCCTTACATTTCCTTTTCTCTGAAAGAAGAACAACTTCAAAATTGCTTCCAGCTGCTTGCACTGTATGAATAGAAACCATCAATCAACTCAGCTTGGGTCAGATTCTCACCACTTTCTTTCAGAGGGGAGTTGGAGGCTCTGGGTGTGGTTCACCACTGCTGCTGCTGCTGCTGCAAAGTCGCTTCACTCGTGTCCAACTCTGTGCGATCCCATAGACAGCAGCCCACCAGGCTTCCCCATCCCTGAGTGTGCATTTTTAAGAAACTCACAATGGGGAAAAATGTGCACACTTGGTACTGCTTTCTTGCATTGTTTCAGGCTCTTTTCAAAGTTGCTTATAGGTTCAAAGAAAAAAAATTAAGGGTCTAACAAAGTTACAGGTATCATGAAAATATGCATCTTTTATTAAACAAGTTAGTACCAAAAATGTGGAAAGAAACAGCATTTTGTATTCCCAAGAAGTACAGAATTAGGTTTTAAAGTATTGGTTTGTAATAGGACTCATGTTGAACACTACTTGATGAATGGGTCTGGGTGCCTGCCAAGTATCCAGTGTAGCCATGTGCATTCTGTTGGGTAACTCCTTAGAAGTGGAATTGCTGGGTCAGTGGGTTAGATGATTTTACACTTTTCTCTAGATAATGACAAAGTGTTCTCCCAAAGAAGACTGGACCATTTTAACTCACACCAGGAGTCCACAAGGGTGCCCTATTTCCAGGCGCTCTTGCACCCTGAACTTTAACACCTTGCCAGTCTAAGAAGTAAAAATGGGGCACCGTAGTGCCATGGTTTTGATTCCTCCATTCCAATAGACTGTTTCAAGGATCCATGAGATTGCTGAGACTGGGAGTGGATAACCAAGAGACCCCAGGTTAGGTCACAGGGGAGGCCACAAAAATACAGACAATAAAAGAACTAACAAAAATCTTTACACAAATTCTTTCAGACAACAGGAGTTCTTCACTAGTTCTTCTAAGGCCAACATAACCCTAATACCTAAACCTAATGGAAACATTTGAAAAGAAGAAAAAATACTTTTCAATACCCTTCCTAAAAACAGAGGCAAAATTCCTTTACAAAGCAAATAGTAAACTAAATTCAGGAAGATTGAGAGAAGAAAACATACCATGACCAAATGGGGTTAATCTCAGGAATAAGTGTTGGGTTAACATCTGAAAATCAATCAGTGTTTTTCACTGTATTAACAGTGTGGAGGCTTCCCTGGTGGTCCAGTGGTTAAGAAACGTTTGCAGTGTGAGAGATACCCATTCATGCCCTGGTCTGGGAGGATCCCACAGGCCTGGGAGCCACTGAGCCCGCGTGCTACAGCTACTGAGCCCCCAGGCTGCCACTCCTGAGGCCTGTGCACCTGGAGTCTATGCTCCACAACAAGAGGAGCCGCTGCAACGAGAAGCCTACACGTGAAAATCAAGAGTATCCTCCACTTGCCACAACTAGAGAAAGCCTGCGTGCAGCAACAAAGACCCAGCACAGCCAAAATAAATAAATAGATCTTGAAAAACTATGGCAGAAAACATCACAATAAAGTAACTATCCTCTAATTAAAAATTTAAAACACACACAAACCAGTATAACAGAGAGAAACTATATAGAAAAACTAAACAGCTTAACAGATGCAGAAAAATAATTTGAACTGACACTTAACCCCCTGTAATGAAAAGGTGAAAGTTGCTCAATCGTGTCCCAACAGTTTGTGACCCCATGGACTGTAGCCTGCCAGGCTCCTCTGTCCATGGAATTCTCTAGGCAAGAATATTGGAGTGGATTGCCATTTCCTTCTCCAGGGGATCTTCCTGACACAGGGATTGAACCTGGGTCTCCTGTGTTGCAGGAGATTCTTTACTGTCTGAAAAAAGTC
>NW_024073860.1:0-3633 GCF_014754425.2 Oryx dammah
AATTTAGAAAGATGGCAATGATGACCCTGTATGCAGGACAGCAAAAATGACACAGATGTGTATAGCGGACTTTTGGACTCAGAGGGAGAGGGAGAGGGTGAGATGATTTGGGAGAATGGCATTGAAACATGTATAATATCATGTAAGAATCGAATTGCCAGTCTATGTCTGATGCAGGATACAGCATGCTTGGGACTGATACACGGGAATGACCAGAGAGATGTTGTGGGGAGGGGAGTGGGAGGGGGGTTCACGTTTGGGAACGCATGTACACCTGTGGTGGATTCATGTCAATGTATGGCAAAACCAATACAGAATTGTAAAGTAAAATAATAAATAAATAAATAAAATGAAGTAGTTTGCTAAATCCTATGGTCTGGGAAGTGAGAGAAAATCTTTGTGAAGGAAGATTTCTGGCTGATTCTCCACAGCAGTGATTCTGACAATGTCCTTAAGCTGATGAGAATAGATGTTGTGAGTCTGGTGATATCTTCACATATCTCCATTGACAATTGCAGAGGCCAAATCGACAGGGCAGTTAGGAAAATGAATAAAACTACTTTTCCTTATGGTAAATTACTATCTACAAGTTTCTTGACATGTTTTAAAACCTATTGCACATTTCTAATTATAGAGGAATATTCTCCAACTGTGAAACATTAATCTATTAGTATGTATTACATGTGAAGTGTGGATCTTCTGAGGGAATTAAAATCACTAGGAGAAAAAGTGATAAAGTTGTTAAGCCTGTTTCAGGTAAACCACAAGCTGTTCTAAATCTGAAGCCTGTCTTTTTTTTTTTTTAATAATTTCAACATTGATTTTATTCAAAGGGGATTTATATGTATGTCCGAATAATTTGTTAGATTTGAAATGTTCACGAACTTTCATAAGTGACCTAAGCTTGAACTTTTATTTGTAGTTAAGCCTTGCTAGAAGAAAGGCAGCTCTCTTTCTCAGAAATAATAAAAAGAACAGAGATGAAAGAAAGACCTGTGACTAATTCATTCACTGATATGTGGAATGAGGTTTAGAGAAGGAAAGATAACTTTTTGACAGAGGCTGGCTTTGGGGATTTATCAAAGTCACCATGTCTGAAGGACATGGTAAGTTCAGGCATGGTTTGGCTAATAATTAACTGGGTGATAATCAAAGATGGTTGCTCCTTCACTATGAGGGAGCAAAAAATTTAGAATCTGAACTATAATTCTATGTATGATTTTGTCCATGATATAGAAACATTCCAATTAGCTCAAATGTGAAAGCTATACTAAGACGACTCAGTATAGGAAACAGGTAGTTTGATTGGCTATAGATAGATTTGCCACCTTACAGATACAGACAAAAAAAAATAGAGAAAAGCAAGTTTATGGTTTAGGTCAGTATTGGGGTGTAGGGAACGATGTGATTGATTGTCTTAGAGTTCAAGACTATCCCTGAAGTTCATGAGAACAGAAAGTCATGAAGGAAACAAACCATATTGACCAAGTTCTTAAGTATCAACTCTAATCCTCCACTTTTATAAATTACTGTCACTGTAACTGGAATATACTTCCTGAAGGTTAGGATTGACAATAGGTGTTAAAACTGTAAAAAAAAAAAAAAAGTACATAGTTCTTTTGGATGTAGCAATTCCACTTTTTAGAATATACTTTTGATTTCAGTCTTTATTGAAAATAATGCAAAATAGATGATTTATTGAATCATTTTACATGTAAATAGTTATTAATGTTGGTTATTGATCATTAAGTATCATAAAATTATTAAGGTGAATCAAGTTGGTTTCCATAGAAATTTATTCTTGAAGTAATAAATAGTAAAAAAGTAAAAATGAATGAAAGCAAAAAATAATAGAAAGGAGAGATAATAGAAGTCCCCCTTTTAAATTTAATGGAATTTAATGAATTAATGGAAGAGGATAGTTAAATGAGATTACTTGAATAAGGACACTCAATACATTAATATTACCTCTTGGTTTAAAAATATTTTTAAGAAAAGATTCCTTGGTTCATACATTCCATTTTTCTTGCCTTAACTACATCAGCAGTGCCAAGTCTGATTTCCAGTTTCAATGGCTTTGAAGTATTATAAAATAATCTTAAAAGTATCTATGAAGTCAATCAGGAGCATAATCCTGTAGACTCTTTTATTTTTTCGCATGTAAGCCATGTGTGCTAATTTGCTTCAGTTGTGTCCAACTCTTTGCGATCCCTTGTGCTATAGCCCACCAGGCTCCTCTGCTCCTGGAATTCACAAGGTAAGAAAGTGGAATGGGCTGCCTGTGCCCTGCCCCAGGGGATCTTCCCTGCCCAAGTATCAAACCCACGTCTCTTACCCCTCCTGCATGGTTCAGTGGGTTCTTTATCACCAGCACCGCTATATTTTAAGATTTTCTTATAGATACCTAATTTAGTAGCAATTTTATTGACTAAATTTATAAGTATTTACATGATATTAAAGTAGTTTTTAAAGAGACAAAATACTCTGTACACATAGATCATGAGTTTGCTACCATTTAATTAAAGTGTGTAATGGTAGTAAATGGGTGATTAAATAGCCAGGTTTAGGAGCACACAAAATGTTTCTTGGTAAGAATACATTCAACTAGTGGAAGGAAAAAACACAGTTGTACCAGAATGAAAATTACTGTTAGAGAATCCTAGTAAAGATTTGTTATAGAAGCTTGAAAGAGCATTAGTTAATCTAAGAGTTGGTTGAATTTAATTAGGGAGAAAGTGATTCAACTGAAATTATCATTAAATAAAACAAAGAATAACATTAGCTTTTTGTGCCTCTGAAGATAAGAAACCATATCATATAACTTTCTTTACTGCTTACCTTTATGTTATCTTGCTTGCAAAAGCAAGATTACGAACACTAGGAAGTAAAACATTATAGTTGGCATCTGTTATAAGTAACAGTTGTTTTCGCTTTCTTATAGTAACAGGCATTTATAAAGAAAATTGTTATTTAGTTTTATTTCCAAGTTTCCCAAGATAACATGATCATAAACTTAAAGAAATTTCCTATCAAGTTTATTAAAATATATCATGGGAAAAATAGGAGCATTAACAATGAAAGGAATGAGAATGAATTTCTGTTTATCCACAGGAAAGTTTATGAAAAAATGGATAATTGAAACTATTACATAGAGTGATCATGAAGATTAAACATGATATTATATAAAATGATTCCAGTGATATGAGTTAAAAGGCACTTGAAATGAGGAAAGCATTATTGATTTTTGAGAGATCAACTGTAAAATGGATGCATGATAGAGCTGAGAAGTAATGCTGAGTCACCTTAAAGAGATTAAGTACCTTCCAGGTCAGCAAAACCTTCTTGTAATATGATTTAATATATTGAGAAAGCCAAGGTTTTAATACATGTACCGTATCTAATGTAAGGTTTCTCTCATTTAAGTAATAGATTAAGACTTTTTGAAAACTCAAATAGCCAAAACAAGAAAGACAATCAAAGGGTATCCAAGCATTAATTTAAATACATTGTTAAAATACTTAAATATAGATTTAATGTAAACCAATTATGATTATAGTTCCTTTAAAACAAATAAACCACAGCAGGATCCTCTATGATCCACCTCCCAGAATTCTGGAAATAAAAGCAAAAGTA
>NW_024073861.1:0-3632 GCF_014754425.2 Oryx dammah
ATCACGTGAGATATAAGGCATGTGAAAGTACTACAAGTGAAGCAACATACATAAAACTAATTGACCATTCGATCTCATCTGCTAATTCTTGGGTCTTTCAGAGTCTAATATCCCAAGGGTTTCCCATAAGGAGACTCTTATATTATACCTATGCTCCTGCCTTCCTTACATGTAACCCACTCTCCTGGTTTCTCAGGTTGGAGATTTCACCAGATAGAAACAGAGGAAAAAACGAAGCTGATTTCTATTCTGAAAAGGTGACTAGTCTTTCCCCTTCTTTCCTGATCCCTCCTTAGCATGTTCTCTGCAATTCCTGGGATTCAGAGCAACCTACTGTAGGCACGGGAGGGGGTAGCATAGGAATGAGTATGTGATGAAGGCCTTAAGGTGAGGGTTATTGAGCATGTTGTGAAGTCATGGATGTGGAGCAATGTAAAGGGTCAGCAGGCTGCAGCCCACCCCTGCCAGGCCAGCAGGTCCCCTTTTCCTTATTCTGGTCCTGGTTGCATCTTTGTACTTCCTGTCTCCTGCAGCCCCCTGGGCCGGCACGACGATACCATCCGCTTCCGTCAGCTCTTGTGTCCAGATCCCTTCTGTGAGGTGTGTAATAATGCAACTGCTGAAGTCAATTGGCTGCTGTTCCCGGAGACCCTGGAAGATTCTGCTTCCTCTGTGTCCCCTTTGGCTTCCACAGCTCCTGTGGCCGATTCATCATTGACTCTGTCCCCTGCCTCCTCAGCAGTCTCTCCAGGAGATCTACTACCAGCCTCTCTGCCTGAGCCTTCCCCATTGGCCCCGTCCATTCTTTCACCTAGCTCCATGACCCCCTTAGCTGACTTTTTGTCACCCTCACCACTGGGTCACACTCTGGCATTAGAGCCTTTTACTTCCTTGGATTCTGAATTCCCAGTAGACTATTCCTCACCCCAACCCTTTGCCTTGCCCCCTCTCCTAGCACATAACATGCAGACAGCATGTCCTGTTCTCCCACCAGAGGCCACTTTGTCTCTGAATGCTGTCTTTTCCCTTGACCCCACCCTTTCCCATGATATCAACTGCTTATCAGATTTGTCCCAAGCAATGGAGCCCGCTGATTCTTTTGCACCACCAACCCTGTCTGTTTTTCCACAGCCAGACTGCACTTTAACTGTCACTCAGTCTAAATCAGTTGCCATCTTACTGACTCCTGTTCCTGAGAATTTGCCTACAGAAGGCCCTGGCGTGTTGTCCCCTTATGTCCCAACACTCACAGGTATTGATCATTCAAGCCTGTCAATTTCAGACTTCTCCTGGTGGCAAGCTCATGCCAAAGACTTAATCCCTTCCACGTTGGCACAATGTGATTTCAATCAAGAGTTTCTTGCCCTCCACTCTTCAGAGGCTTCTTTTGGCAGAGACCCTGCAGCCAACCTCATAGAGCCTGGTAATCTCTCATGTCTCAGCCCTGATGTCCTGGCACTCCTGGAGAGACAAGTACAAAAGAGGAGCGATTTCCTGATGTGGAAAGAAAAGGAAAAGGAAACAGATTCTTTTCCGGAACAATTGAGGCCAGACTATCAACTAAATTCCTCAGAGATCATGTTAGAGTCAGTTGCTGATAAGCCTGTGCATCAACAACCCCCATATCCTAAGACCTTGGAGGACCAATTACAGCAAAAACCTACCCAGCTCTTCTGGGGTCTCCCATCTCTACACAATGAGTCCTTGCCTTCTGCCGTTCATGTCTCCAGTGACAGTTCCTCAAACTTTATTTTCAATAGAAACTCAAATGCCTCTACAGGCCAAGAATCCCCAGGACTTCCCCATCCGCAGCCTCAGTCCTTGCCTGAGATTCAGCCTGAACCCTTGCCTCAGACCCTGCCTCAATCTCAGCCCCTACCTCTCACTCAGGTCCAGTCCCAAGCTGACCCCAAATCCCCACTCCTGGTCACACCACCTGGTCCTCTACCCCAGGTTAGGATCTGTGGAGTGTATTTCCATAGACCTCAGAATGAATCAGAATCTCTCTCGTCATCTGAAATTCAACAGCTGGAATGGAACGTGTTGCAGAAACAACAGGAAAGTTTGTGGGGCTTACCCTCTGTGGTCCAAAGATCTCAGGAAGCCTTTTGTCCATTAGCTCCTAACACTTCTCACCACCAGCACCCTCAGGCCCGTGGTTCAGTCTCCATCCTTCCTGGGGAGTTTGCTCTCAGCGATGACCTTCGGAAGAAACTAGAGCATCACCTTCGAAAGAGGCTCATTCAGCACCGGTGGGGCCTGCCCCGGAGAATCCGAGAGTCTGTGTCACTCATGTTGCCTCCAGCTGCTTTTCTAGAGGCTTCTACGTCAGAGAGCAGGGATGGAGTCTCACTGGCCTCTGTGATTAAGGGTCAGAGGAGCAAACATGTAAGTGTTGAATTGATGCAACCCGGAAGCTTCCGTGAGAGAAGCTCGGAAATGCTCCAGCTAGAGAAAGATGTGGGGAAAGATCAGGAACATAGCCAAGAGAATGGTCAGGAAGAGCACCTGTTGAAAGACCCAAACAGCTCTTCAGATAAGGATCTGGGGTATGACTCTGACAAAACCATACACAGTCAGATCGTGAGTCTCTCAGAGAAAAATTTAAGGAGGTCAGCAGAGAGTCTACAACTTGGAAATGTCCTAAAAGTACATTTGAGTAAGAAGTTTGAGGAAATAAATGAGGGCCGACTCCCTGGGACTGTGCATAGTTCGTGGCATGCCATCAAGCAAACATCGATGCTTTCTGCAAAATCCCACACCGAAATAAAAGAGAGAAGTTTGCCATCATCAGTGGGTGAGTCCTATTCCTTGAATACCTTCCAGGACCTGACTTTTGTTGATCCCAGTGCACAGCAGATGCTGGAAGCACATATTAAAAGGTTTCGTATGAGGATGTTGTGGGGCCTTCCTTCCAAGGTCCTTGAATCCATACAAATTTTTAAAATGAATGATGCCTCATCCCAGTCCTTGTCCCATGCCAGCTTTCCCTCCTCAACCAATGGGATTTCTGAGGCAGACTCCAAATTTGGGAACTCCAAGTCTTTTAGAAGCTCTAAATCTTTCCATGGAGACAAAGTGGGAACAAGCTCTTCAGCCCCTGTCCTGGGTCACTCTCCGCCTGCCACCTCACCCGTGGGGAAAGGACAGAGGGTCCTGAGACAATCACACTCTGCTCTCAACCATGAGACTGCAGAGGATGTTCAGAAAATTAAGGATCCCAGACAGATTCGTCTGCCTGTCTCACTCTGCATCACAGGGAGAGGAAGTCATAGCCAGGCACAACTAGCTGATAGATATCCCCAAAAGCCGCTTGCAAAGCAAGCCGGAGCCAGATTTGAGCCAAAGTATAAGAGTATGAGTTCCAGTGATAAAGGAAAAATGCAACAGGGCAAAAAGGTGGAGAAGTCAGAACCTGTTTCTATGCCCAAAGTGTCTAGGGAGATATTCAAGGCTGAGGAGCTTGAGTCTTTTCAATTAAAAATGAATGACATCTTGACAACCAACAAATCAGGGAGCTCCCAAATAACAAATGTGAATGAGAATAAAGCAGTAACTACTGTGACCACTGAAAGCCCTCCACGCAAACTACCAGTTCCCCAAGATCCTAAATGCTTATCCCTTAAAGAACA
>NW_024073862.1:0-3631 GCF_014754425.2 Oryx dammah
CTTGCTCCCTGTCTCCTGTACAATGTCACGAACCTCATTCCATAGTTCATCAGGCACTCTATCAGATCTAGGCCATTAAATCTATTCCTCTCTTCCACTGTATAATCATAAGGGATTTGATGTAGGTCATACCTGAATGGTCTAGCGGTTTTCCCTACTTTCTTCAATTTACGTCTGAATTTGGCAATAAGGAGTTCATGATCTGTGCCACAGTCAGCTCCTGGTCTTGTTTTTGTTGACTGTATACAGCTTCTCCGTCTTTGTCTGCAAAGAATATAATCCATCTGATTTCGGTGTTGAACATCTGGTGATGTCCATGTGTAGAGTCTTCTCTTGTCTTGTTGGAAGAGGATGTTTGCTCTTTGACCTGTGCGTTTTCTTGGCAAAACTCTTTGCCCTGCTTCATTATGCATTCTAAGGCCAAATTTGCCTGTTACTCCAGGTGTTTCTTGACTTCCTACTTTTGCATTCCAGTCCCCTAGAATGAAAAGGACATCTTTTTTGGGTGTTAGTTCTAAAAGGTCTTGTAGGTCTTCATAGAACCGTTTAACTTCAGCTTCTTCAGTGTTACTGGTTGGGGCATAGACTTGGATAACTGTGATATTGAATGGTTTGCCTTGGAGACGAACAGAGATCATTCTGTCATTTTTGAGATTGCATCCAAGTACTGCATTTTGGACTCTTTTGTTGACCATGATGGCTACTCCATTTCTTCTGAGGGATTCCTTCCTGCAGTAGTAGATTATATTTTTTTAAAACAAAGTTTCCTGGCATATGATCTAAGTTTTGTTGTTTAGTGGCTCACTCAGGTCCAACTTTTTGCAAACCCATTAACTAAAGCTTTCCAGAATTCTTTGTCCACGGGATTTCTCAGGCAAGAAAACTGGAGTGGGTTGCCATTTCCTTCTTCAAGGGATCTTATTGACCCAGGGATCAAACCATACACAGAAGAACTGTACAAAAGATCTTCACAACCCAGTAATCATGATGGTGTGATGACTAATCTAGAGCCAGACATCCTGGAAAGTGAAGTCAAGTGGGTCTTAGGAAGCATCACTACGAACAAAGCTAGTGGAGGTGATGGAATTTCAGTTGAGCTGCTTCAAATCCTGAAAGATGATACTGTGAAAGTACTGCACTCAATATGCCAGCACATTTGGAAAACTCAGCAGTGGCCACACGACTGGAAAAGGTCAGTTTTCATTCCAATTCTGAAGAAATGCAATGCCAAAGAATGCTCAAACTACCACACAATTGTACTCATCTCACATGCTAGTAAAGTAATGCTCAAAATTCTCCAAGCCAGATGTCAGAAACACGTGAACCGTGAACTTCCTGATGTTCAAGCTGGTTTTAGAAAAGACAGAGGAACCAGAGATCAAATTGCCAACATCTGCTGGATCATGGAAAAAGCAAGAGTTCCAGAAAAACATCTATTTCTGCTTTGTTGACTATGCCAAAGCCTTTGACTGTGTGGATCACAATAAACTGGAAAATTCGGAAAGAGGTGGGAATATCAGACCACCTGACCTGCCTCTTGAGAAATCTGTATATAGGTCAGAAAGCAACAGTTAGAACTGGACATGGAACAATAGACTGGTTCCAAATAGGAAAAGGAGTATGTCAAGGCTGTATATTGTCACTCTGCTTATTATTTAACTTATACGCAGAGTACCTCATGAGAAATGCTGGACTGGAAAAAACACAAGCTGGAATCAAGATTGCCGGGAGAAATATCAGATATGCAGATGACACCACCCTTATGGCAGAAAGTGAAGAGGAACTAAAAAGCCTCTTGATGAAAATGAAAGTGGAGAGTGAAAAGTTGGCTTAAAGCTCAACATTCAGAAAATGAAGATCATGGCATCTGGTCCCATCACTTCATGGGAAATAGATGGGGAAACAGTGGAAACAGTGTCAGACTTTATTTTTGGGGGCTCCAAAATCACTGCAGATGGTGACCGCAGCCATGAAATTAAAAGATGCTTACTCCTTGGAAGAAAAGTTATGACCAACCTAGATAGCATATTGAAAAGCAGAGACATTACTTTGCCGACTAAGGTCTGTCTAGTCAAGGCTATGTTTTTTCCACTGGTCATGTATGGATATGAGAGTTAGAGTGTGAAGAAGGCTGAGCACCGAAGAACTGATGCTTTTGAAGTGTGGTGTTGGAGAAGACTCTTGAGAGTCCCTTGGACTGCAAGGAGATCCAACCAGTCCATTCTGAAGGAGATCCACCCTGGGATTTCTTTGGAAGGAATGATGCTGAAGCTGAAACTCCAATACTTTGGCCACCTCATGAGAGGAGTTGACTCATTGGATAAGACTCTGATGCTGGGAGGGATTGGGGGCAGGAGGCGAATGGTACGACAGAGGATGAGATGGCTGGATGGCATCACTGACTGGATGGATGTGAGTCCGAGTGAACTCTGGGAGTTGGTGATGGACAGGGGGGCCTGGCGTGCTGCAATTCATGGGGTCGCAAAGAATCAGACACAACTGAGCCATTGAATTGAACTGATCTTCTGTTCTGCAGGAGGATTCTTTGACACAGAACCACCAGGGAAGCCCAATCTATAATTTTAGAATTCACTAAAAATTGTTGAGAATTGCTGCAATTTTCCAGGTCAGTTTTTCTCAATCAGGGATGGTTTTTCTTGCCAAGGAATATTTGACAATGTCTCTGCGACTGGCGCACTAAGTACAGGCGGCTGTGAACTGTGCACTAAGCGCAGGCCTCTGCTACCGGCGCACTAAGCACAGCCGAGAGGAGCTACCCCACGTCCGAGGTCAGGGGCAGAACCCGGGAGGATCCCATTCCTGAAGGGCGGCGGCCAAGAGGGGTGACCCCACATTTGAAGTCAGGGGCAGCGGCCAAAAGTGGCAGGCTGCGACGGCACAGGAACAGCCCAGAGGAACTACCCCGCATCCGAGGTCAGGGGCAGAGGCCAGGAGGAGCCACCCAGCGTCCAAGACCAGGGGCGGTGGCTGGGAGGAGCCACCCCATGCCCAAGGCCAGGAGACTAGGTATGGAAGAGCAACCCCACTTCCAAGGAGTGGTGGCTACACGGGTGCAGGAGGGCCTAGAGGAGCCATCCTACACTGAAGGACAGGAAAGGCAGCGATGAGGAGATAACCCTCATCCAAGGTAAGTTGCAGTGGCTGTGCTTTGCTGGAGCAGCCATGAAGAGATACCCCATGCCCAAGGTAAGAGAAACCCAAGTAATATGGTAGGTGTTGCAAGAGGGTATCAGAGAGCAGACACACTGAAACCATACTCACAGAAAAATAGTCAATCTAATCACACTAGGACCACAGCCTTGTCTAACTCAATGAAACTAAGCAATGCCCGCGGGGCAACCCAAGACGGGCGGGTCATGGTGGAGAAGTCTGACAGAATGTGGTCCAGTGGAGAAGGGAATGGCAAACCACTTCAGTATTCTTGCCTTGAGAACCCCATGAACAGTATGAAAAGGCAAAATGATAGGATAGTGAAAGAGGAACTCCCCAGGTCAGTAGGTGCCCAATATGCTACTGGAGATCAGTGGAGAAATAACTCTAGAAAGAATGAAGGGATGGAGCCAAAGCAAAAACAATACCCAGCTGTGGATGTGACTGGTGATAGAAGCAA
>NW_024073863.1:0-3629 GCF_014754425.2 Oryx dammah
ATGCTGTCTAGGTTGGTCATAACTTTTCTTCCAAGGAGTGTCTTTTAATTTCATGGCATTTGGTCCCACAAGGCAAATAGATGGGGAAACAATGGAAACAGTGAGAGACTTTATTTGGGGGGGCTCCAAAATCACTGCAGATTGTGACTACAGCCATGATCTTAGTTTTCTGAATGTTGAGTTTTAAGCCAACTTTTTCACTCTCCTCTTTCACTTTCATCAAGAGGCTCTTTAGTTCTTCTTCACTTTCTGCCATAAAGGTGGTGTCATCTGCATACCTGAGGTTATTGATATTTCTCCTGGCAATTTTGATTCCAGTTTGTGCTTCACCCAGTCCAGCATTTCTCATGATGGTCTCTGCATATAAGTTAAATAAGCAGGGTGACAATATACAGCCTTGACTCATTCCTTTCCCGATTTGGAACTGGTCTGTTGTTCCATGTCCAGTTCTAAGTGTTGCTTCCTGACCTGCATACAGATTTCTCAGGAGGCAAGTCAGGTGGTGTGGTACTCCCATCTCTTGAAGAATTTTCCACACTTTGTTGTGATCCACACAGTCAAAGGCTTTGGCATAGTCAATAAAACAGAAATAGATGTTTTTCTGGAACTGTCTTGCTTTTCCCATGATCCAGCAGATGTTGGCAATTTGATCTCTGGTTCCTCTGCCTTTTCTAAAATCAGCTTGAACACCAGGAAGTTCACTGTCACATATTGCTGAAGCCTGGCCTGGAGAATTTTGAGCATTACTTTACTAGCATGTGAGATGAGTGCAATTGTGCAGTAGTTTGAGCATTCTTTGGCATTGCCTTTCTTTGGGATTGGAATGAAAACTGACCTTTTCCAGTCCTGTGGCCACTGCTGAGTTTTCCAAATTTGCTGGCATATTGAGTGCAGCACTTTCACAGCATCATCTTTCAGGATTTGAAATAGCTCCACTGGAATTCCATCACCTCCAGTAGCTTTGTTTTTAGTGATGCTTTCTAAGGCCCACTTGACTTCGCATTCCAGGATAATGATATACAAGAATGCTTTTCTCCTTAATATAGGCAGTTCAAACCTGCCAATTTTTCCTCTGTAAATTCTGGGATTTATATATTCTCAAGAGGTCTCTACTTCCATTCTAAATTATTTAATTCTTAACTATTCTAATGTTTTCATAATAAAAATTCAGAATTTTATTCTATATGGATTTTTGGATATGTGCATAAGTGTCTAACTTCATTTTTATCAAAATGGATGATAACCTGTCCCAACATCATTTTTCAAAAATCCACCATTGCTCTTTTAAATGCCTCATTGTTCATATGTGCACACTGCTCTTGGACTTTTCATGGTTATTTCCTTATCATTTTTATGCACCAGCATTACTAATGCTTCACTGCTTTCATCACTATAGTATTTTTCAATATTTGATAGTAAAAGTCACCATTCAAATTTCTTTCAAAATTCTCAGGGTAAAACTTGAGAATTTTATCTTCTAGATAAAAATTATCTTCCAGATAAATCTAATTCAATACAATAATTGCCTTGTAAAATGTCATTTAAAGTCCTGAAGGAGTTTTGATTGGAATTAAATTGAATTTATGGATTAATTTAGGAAGAATTAACATTTACAGTCTGAGTGCTTTTCACTGAGAGACCTGCTATTGTCAGTATTTATTTGGGTCTTCTCTTACATGCTTCAGAACAATTTTATAGATTTTCTTCAATGAGGAAACTCTATGTCATCTTAAAGGCATTTTCTGGCTCTGACACCTTAAAAGAAAACTCATCTATTATCTCCTACATGGCACCTTGAGGAAATTAATCTTGTTGTGTCATAGTTTCCTTATCTGTTAAAATGGGACTGTTGTTTGGAATAAATGAGTTAGTACATGTGAAGCACTTAAAATAGTGCCTGGTGCTGCCACTATTATACCTCCTTTCAAAGCTCCATAACCCTGAGACATCCTTTGTATTCTGACAACATTAAACTGCTGCTATTCCAAAAAGGAAAATGTGCCTAACCCTTGCACACATTATTCCAATGTGTCTGAAAATCTAATTTCCAGACTTTCAGCTTCTATAATACATGAGAGAACCTGCTAGAGTAGGTTCAATTCAGTCAGTTCAGTTGCTGTCGTGTCTGAATCTTTGCAATCTCATGGACTGCAGCACGCCAGGCTTCCCTGTCCATCACCAACTCCTGGAGCTTGCTAAAATTCATGTTCTTTGAGTTGGTGACGCCATCCAATCATCTCATCCTCTGTCATCCCCTTCTCCTCCCACTTTCGATCTTTCCCAGCATCAGGGTCTTTTCAAATGAGTCAGTCCTTCACATCAGGTGGCCAAAGTATGGGAGTTTCAGATTCAGCATCAGTCCTTCCAATGAATATTCAACTGATTTCCTTTAGGATGGACTGGTTGGATCTCCTTACTGTCCAAGGGACTCTCAAGAGTCTTCTCTAACACCACAGTTCAAAAGCATCAATTCTTCAGCACTCAGCCTTCTTCACAGTCCAACTCTCACATCCATACATGACTAATGGAAAAACCAAAGCTCTGGCTAGACAGACCTTTGTTGGCAAAGTAACGTCTCTGCTTTTGAATATGCTGTCTAGGTTGGTCATAACTTTTCTTCCAAGGAGTGTCTTTTAATTTCATGGCTGTAGTCACAATCTGCAGTGATTTTGGAGCCCCCCCAAATAAAGTCTCTCACTGTTTCCATTGTTTCCCCATCTATTTGCCTTGTGGGACCAAATGCCATGATCTTAGTTTTCTGAATGTTGAGTTTTAAGCCAACTTTTTCACTCTCCTCTTTCACTTTCATCAAGAGGCTCTTTAGTTCTTCTTCACTTTCTGCCATAAAGGTGGTGTCATCTGCATACCTGAGGTTACTGATATTTCTCCTGGCAATTTTGATTCCAGTTTGTGCTTCACCCAGTCCAGCATTTCTCATGATGGTCTCTGCATATAAGTTAAATAAGCAGGGTGACAATATACAGCCTTGACTCATTCCTTTCCCGATTTGGAACTGGTCTGTTGTTCCATGTCCAGTTCTAAGTGTTGCTTCCTGACCTGCATACAGATTTCTCAGGAGGCAAGTCAGGTGGTGTGGTACTCCCATCTCTTGAAGAATTTTCCACAGTTTGTTGTGATCCACACAGTCAAAGACTGTTGGCATAATCAATAAAGCAGAAGTAGATGTTTTTCTGTAACTCTTGCTTTTTCGATGATCCAGCAGATGTTGGCAATTTGATCTCTGGTTCCTCTGCCTTTTCTAAATCCAGCTTGAACATCTGGAAGTTCACGGTTCACGTCACGTTGAAGTCTGGCTTGGAGAATTTTGAGCATTACATTGCTAGCCTGTGAGATGAGGGTAATTGTGTGGTAGTTTGAACATCCTTTGGCATTGCCTTTCTTTGGGATTGGAATGAAAACTGACATTTTCCAGTCCTGTGGCCACTGCTGAGTTTTCTATATTTTCTGGCCTTTTGAGTGCAACACTTTCACAGGATCATCTTGTAGTATTTGAAATAGCTCCACTGGAACTCCATCACCTCCACTAGCTTTGTTCATAGTGATGCTTCCTAAGGCCTGCTTAATTCACATTCCAGGATGTCTGGCTCTTGGTGAGTGATCATACCACT
>NW_024073864.1:0-3628 GCF_014754425.2 Oryx dammah
GGCAAACCATCACCCCAGCTGCCCTTTGCAGCATCACAGCCACTGTGATGACTCGTCTTACTTGAACTCCAAGTACTACCCAACCTCAGCACTCTCTTAGACTGGAAACCCCAGAGTGAGGACCTAGTTTTTCATTCAGGCTGTGAAAGTTGGCAACCCCTAACAGATCACACCTGAGAAAACACCAGTTTTAAAATGCCACTGTGTAAATGAAAAACACCTACCTTTCTCGTAGAGTGAGTTTGTTCTCTTTCTTCCAAACGTCTTTAAAGTGAGAGCTGAATTCATGCCAGATACTGAAGAAAACGTTTGGGGACACTTCCTTCTCTCCAATTTTTGGTCTCATGGAAAAATAAGCTGTAGTCTCCAAAAAGCTGTGAAAGCACACACACACACACACACACACACACACACACACACACACAGGTATAAAAGCTATAATTACTTTCCAATATGGGGTATTCTTTCTCCATCCAAAGGCTGATTTCATTCAGGCAGTTACTATTAACAAGAGGACTCAACTCCTCAGGCACTAACAGGAGTTTTCGTAAGGTTTCATGTTAGAGTTTTTGGACACAGATGTTAGCAGCAGATAAGAGTCCTCCATATACTAACTATCCCTGGTCCAACCATTTTCAAAATTAATCACTATGCATCTGACCTATTTCACAAATGAACCTGTAATCAAGTTGGGACATAAGGGAAGCTGTGTGTCTATACCTCTTTTCTAGACTAAACAAATGAAATATCAAAGCTCTGCCCCTAAACTAACATGTATGTATATTGTACATGTTAGTTTAATACATGTACATGTTATATAATATGTTTATTGTACTGCTTCTATACTATTTGATTTCCTATATTGCTGATGGGGAAAAATCAACAGCCCTGGGAGATACTGACAGAGGCTTCCCCTGAAGATCACGGTAACACAGCCGAGTGGGTATGAGCAGGCCGGCCAGCATCCTGACAGTGGCAACAATGCCCATCTCCAGAAGGTGCCGTCAAGGCCACTTCATATTACATGTACACGATGCTCAGAAGAGTTTCAAAGGGTTGACAGACAGCACACAACTAGTAAATTGTCAATTTATGCTGCATTTTGAGGTGGACCTCCCAGACTCCAGACGTGTGCACTGTTTAAGCCATCCAGTGTGGTATTTTGTGATAATACTCAGAACTAAGGCAAATGATCTAAATTTTTAAACACATAAATTTCAGGGGGCAAAGTCTATTATAAACATTTAAAAGACACTGTCTAATTATAATGGTTTGAATTTCTTTATATCTTGCTCCAAACTGTAAGAAAATAAGATCATTTATTACATATATGAACTAATTGGAGTTTTGAAAAGAAACTGGGCATTTGATGAGATTAGAGATTATTATTATTGTTGGGGATGTAACTGCTGGTGGTTATTTTTTAAAGGGGATCTTTTAGAGATACATACTAAAATCTACATGAATGACATTATATCTGTTGAAGACTTGCTTCAAAACAGTGTGGGAGGGGGCAAGCGGGCAGCGGTATAGATGAAACCAATTCAGGAACTGTTGAAACTGGGTGATGAATGCATGATGATCACTGTACATTCTGTTTACTGCCTCTGAATCACAGTTAAGCTCTTCACCTGCATGGTGTTTAATTTACCTACCCCTGCTTCCTTTACCAAAGTATCAAATCATTGTCTTCAATTTCTGGTATCCCAGATGTCTTATTATTGGATTTTCCTCGAGGTCCTAACAGCATATGCAGATTTCTGCATCTATAAGTAATATTTTCTCAGCCATGCAGACTCATTGAAAGACACCATTATTTACACACAAAAATGTTCCCACGTCCTCACTCATTTTAAAATCTGGCTTCATAGACCATCATTCCACTACATTTCTCTCAAGAGTCTCTGATCATAACTTGTAATTTTTAGCTATTTTCCTTCTCATGACCTAAAATAATGGAACCATTACTGTCTTGTTTACTTGAACTTGAAAATGAGAACTTATTAACAGCTTTCTTTTGCTCCTTTAGGTTAAACTGATGCAAACTGAATTAAATATATTCCATTTTCCCCTTACAAAAGTCTCAGGAGTTTATAGGAGTCAGTTGACATAATGGTCACCTATTTCATGGCATAACTTTGTATTAACTTAGATTTTTTTAAAAAAGTTGAAAAGATAATGTAGAGAATTCCAATATAGCCTCCATTCAGATTCTCCTAATATTAACATTTCACACAACCACTAAGAGATAACATTGATAATAAGAGGATTCTCTTGTTAGGAGCCATTGCAAACTATCTTCTGAGTAAAGTGAATGAAACTGTATAGATGAGTGGGGAGGACAGGTAAGGGTGGTCACTCCAATGTGGTGCTGGCCTGCTGACCCTAAAAGACACAGACAGAGAGACACACAAAGATATATATTTAATTGAAGTATAGTATCATGCTAATTTCAGGTATACATCATAGTGACCCAGTTATTTTTTCAGATGCCTTTCCATTATAGGTTATTACAAAATACTGACTATAATTTCTAAAATACTGACTATAAAGTAGGTGCTTGTTGCTAATCTATTTTATGCACAGTGGTTGTATCTGCTAATCCAAAACTTCTAATTACTTACATTACATGTAAGTAAGATCATAAGACTATTTGCCTTATTCTGCCTGACTGATTTCAATAGGTGTAATATTCTCTAGTCATGTCTAGCTCTTTGAAACATGGACTGCAGCACGCCAGACTCTTGTTATTCACCATCTCCTGGAGCTTCCTCAAATTCATGTCTATTGAATCGATGATGCCATCCAACCATCTCATCCTCTGTCACCCCCTTCTGCTCCTGCCTTCAAACTTTACCAGCATCAGCGTTTTTTCCGATGAGTTGGCTCTTAAAATCAATTGCCAAAGTATTGGAGTTTCAGCTTCAGCATCAGTCCTTCCAATGAATATTCAAGATTGGTTTCCTTTAGGATTGACTCGTTTGATGTCCCTGCTGTCCAAGGCACTCTAAAGAGTCTTCTCTAGCACCACAGTTCAAAAGCATCAATTCTTTGGCACTCAGTCTTCTTTATGGTCCAACTCTCACATCCATACTTCTGATGCTTACTGGAAAAACTATAACTTTGGCTATACAGACCTTTGTCAGCAAAGTGATCTCTGCTTTTTAATATGGTAGCTAGGGTTGTCACATTTTTTCTTCCAAGGAGCAAGTGTCCTTTAATTTCATGGCTGCAGTCACCATCCACAGAGATTTTGGAGCCCAAGAAGATAAAGTCTGTCACTGTTTCCACTTTCCACTATTCTCCTATATATTTGCTACTGTTTCCACTTTACCCCCATCTATCATCTAGCCCATGAAATAATGGGCTGGATAAAGCACAAGCTGGAATCAGGACTGCCAGGAGAAAAATCAATGATCTCAGATATGCAGATGACACCACCCTTATGGCAGAAAGCAAAGAGGAGCTACAGAGCCTCTTAATGAAGGTGAAAGAGGAGAATGAAAAAGCTGGCTTAAAACTCAGCATTCAAAAAACTAAGATCATGGCATCCAGTCCCATCATTTCATTACAAATAGATGTGGAAACAGTGACAGATTTTATTTTCTTGGGCTCCAAAATCACTGCA
>NW_024073865.1:0-2399 GCF_014754425.2 Oryx dammah
CTTCCGGAGGAAACCACAGGGGAGTCTGTCCTAGTCTCGAGTGGGGATATGCACGTCAGCATTCCTCACGAGCTGGAGCAGCCGTGGCAGGCTTCCCGTCGCCTTGATACAGGGATCTGCGGCATTCCATGGAGGCTTTCCCATGATGGTTTCCACAGGGCTGTCACACGTGCCACTGTGGTGTGAGTTGATATTCGGTGTGCAAGTCGACGCAATGCAGGGAATTCAGGTTTTTCGGCCATGGACTGAGACATTTTGTGCACATTGGGAATGGTGGTACCACCGCTGGAGTTTCTCTCGAATGTCCTGTGGAGAGCGCCTCGTCCGAGATGCGCCAGGAAAGCCGGGAATCCTTTCCGACGAAGCAGGGTATGGAAACGTCATCTAGAGCTATGAGGAGGAAATGGGGCTCTTCTTGACGTGGGCGGGACCCTCAGTGTACCTCTTGAGTGCAGGCGGGTATGTAGGGGAACTTCTAGAGTTGCAGCAAGAGTGTGAAGGACCCTTTCGAAGTTCAAGAGGGAAGGTGTGATTTGCCTCGAGACGCCTCATCAGAAACGGGCCTCATTTCACTGGAGGGGAGAACCTCGTGGATTTTCTCGAGTTGTGGCGGGACCTTCTGGAGTTACGATGTTGACCTCTGGGACCCTCCCTTGTGGCCTCAGGAAAGGACAGTCTCCATGCGAGTTGCCAGCGGCCTGTTGGGAATCCTCTGCATTCCGTGCCATGGCCTAAGTCCTCGTCTGGCGTCTATGACGGAACCTGGGGATTCCTCTCCACTGCTGACATGGATCTTGGGGTAATTCCGGAGGCAACCACAGGCAAGAGTGTCCTAGTCTCGAGTGGGACATGCACGTCCGCATTCCTCACGAGCTAAAGCAGCTGCGGCAGGCTTCCCGTCGCCTTGATACAGGGATCTGCGGCATTCCATAGAGGATTTCCCACGAGGGTTTCCCACAGGGCTGTCACACGTGCCAATGTGCTGTGAGTCGATCCTCGGTGTGCAAGTCTACGCAGTGCAGGGAAATCAGGTTCTTCTGCTGTGGACTGAGATATTTTGTGCACATTGGGAATTGTGGCACCACCGCTGGAGTTCCTCTCGAATTTCCTGTGGAGAGCGCCTCCTCCGAGATGCACCAGGAAAGCCGGGAATCCTTTCCCGACGAAGCAGGGAATGGTACTCTCATCTAGAGCTATGACGAGGAAACGGGGCTCCTCTTGATGTGGGCGGGACCCTCGGGGTTCCTCTCGAGTGGAGGAGGGTATGTAGGGGAACTTCATGTGTTGCAGCAAGGGTGTGAAGGACCCTTTCGAAGATCAAGAGGGAAGGTGTGATTTGCCTCGAGACGCCTCAGCGGAAACGGGCATCATTTCACCTGGAGGCGAGAACCTCGTGGATTTTCCCGAGTTGTGGCGGGACTTTCTCTAGTTACGACGTTGACCTCTGGGACCCTCCCTTGTGGCCTCAGGAAAGGCCAGTCTTCATGCGAGTTGTGAGCGGCCTGTCGGGAATCCTCTGCAGTCGGTACCGGGGCCTAAGTCCTCATGTGGAGTCTATGACGGAACCTGAGGATTACTCTCCAGTGCTGACATGGATCTTGGGGTACTTCTGGAGGCACCACAGGGGAGTCTGTCCTAGTCTCGAGTGGGGACATGAAGGTCCGCTTTCCTAATGAGCTGGAGCAGCCATGGCAGGCTTCCCGACGCCTTGATACAGGGATCTGTGGCATCATATGCAGGGTTTCCACCGAGTGTTTCCCACAGGGCTGTCACACGTGCCACTGTGGTGTGAGGCGATCCTCGGTGTGCCAGTCTACGCCATACAGGGAAATCAGCTTCTTCTGCAGTGGACTGAGACATTTTGTGCACATTGGGAACGGTGGTACCACCGCTGGAGTTCCTCTCGAATGTCCTGTGGAGAGCGCCTCCTCCGAGATGCGCCAGGAAAGCCGGGAATCCTTTCCTGACGAAGCAGGGAATGGAACCCTCATCTAGAGCTATGAGGAGGAAACCGGGCTCCTCTTGATGTGGGCGGGACCCTCGGGGTTCCTCTCGAGTGGAGGTGGAAATGTAGGGGAACTTCTTGAGTTGCAACAATGGTGTGATAGTCCCTTTTGAAGTTCAAGAGGGAAGGTGTGATTTGCCTCGAGACGCCTCAGCGGAAAAGGGCCTCATCTAGCCTGGAGGGGAGAACCTCGTGGATTTTCCCGACTTGTGGCGGGACCTTCTCGAGTTATGACATTGACCTCTGGGACCCTCCTTTGTAGCCTCAGGAAAGGCCAGTCTCCATGCGAATTGCGAGCAGCCTGTCGGGAATCCTCTGCATTCCGTGCCATGGCCTAAGTCCTAGTGTGGAGTCTATGACGGAACTTGAGGATTCCTCTCCACTGCTGACATGG
>NW_024073865.1:2499-3628 GCF_014754425.2 Oryx dammah
TGTCACACGTGCCACTGTGGTGTGAGTCGATTCTCGGTGTGCAAGTCGACGCAGTGCAGAGAAATCAGGTTCTTCTGCAGTGTATTGAGACATTTTGTGCACATTGGGAATGGTGGCACCACCGCTGGAGTTCCTCTCGAATTTCCTGTGGAGAGCGCCTCCTCCGAGATGCGCCAGGAAAGCAGGGTATCATTTCCCGACGAAGCAGGGAAACGAACCCTCATCTAGTGCTATGAGGAGGAAACGGGGCTCCTCTTGATGTGGGCGGGACCCTCGGGGTTCCTCTCGAGTGGAGGCCGGTATGTCGGGGAACTTCTTGAGTTGCAGCAATGGTGTGAAGGACCCTTTCGAAGATCAAGAGAGAAGGTGTGATTTGCCTCGAGACGCCTCAGCGGAAACGGGCCTCATTTCACCTGGAGGGGAGAACCTCGTGGATTTTCTCGAGTTGTAGCGGGACCTTCTCGAGATACCACATTGAATTCTGGGACCATCACTTGTGACCTCAGGAAGGTCCAGTCTCCATGCGAGTTGCGAGCGGCCTGTCGGGAATCCTCTGCAGTCGGTAACGGTGCCTAAGTCCTAGTGTGGAGTCTATGACGGAACCTGAGGATTACTCTCCAGTGTTGATATGGGTCTTGGTGTACTTCTGGAGGCACCACAGGGGAGTCTGTCCTAGTCTCGAGTGGGGATATGCACGTCCGCATTCCTCACGATCTGGAGCAGCCAGGGCAGGCTTCCCGTCCCCTTGATACAGTGATCTGCGGCATTCCATGGAGGCTTTCCCACGAGGGTTTCCCACAGGGCTGTCACACGTGCCACTGTGGGGTGAGTCGATCCTCGGTGTGCAAGTCGACGCAGTGCAGGGAAATCAGCTTCTTCTGCAGTGGACTGAGACATTTTGTGCACATTGGGAATGGTGGCACGAACGCTGGAGTTCCTTTCGAATTTCCTGTGGAGAGTGCCTCCTCCAAGATGCGCCAGAAAAGCCGGGAATCATTCCCGACGAAGCAGGCAATGGAACCCTCATCTAGAGCTATGAGTAGGAAATGGGGCTCCTCTTGATGTGGCCGGGACCCTCGGGGTTCCTCTCGAGTGGAGGCGGGTATGTAGCGGAATTTCTTGAGTTGCA
>NW_024073866.1:0-3626 GCF_014754425.2 Oryx dammah
ATCGTCAACGTGGGACATTCCTTCCATGTAAACTTTGAGGACAGTGATAATAGATCAGGTGAGCCGAAAGACCCTCCTGATTTCTGCCTCTGACTTGCTGGGAAACGTACACAGTAGGGCTTCCAGAACACGGACACCCATGTTCAGTGTTTTGTGCACGTGTGTAGCACTGATGCCATCTACTGAGGTGCCTTGAACTTTTAAAATATTTCCAAGTGTTAAAGATGATGCTGGGGACTCCCAGCTCAGTCTTTGTTCAGCCCTTCTTCTCAGTGACTCTATTTCATCTCTTCTGGTTTCCAATGTCTTTATGCTAGCTTTGCACCCTCTGAATGAACAGTACTTTTTCACAAAATTCTGTGAACCATCATGAATATAAAAACTGAAAAGGCAAATATTTTCTAATTGAGATGAGGTTGGAAGAGCGCATTAGGGAAGAAATACACATGAAGAGTATATTTACTTTTTGTGGCCAGGAAAATAGCTCCATAACAATGAAGTGCTTCAGTTCACTTGAGTTCAGTCTCTCAGTCGTGTCCGACTCTTTGCAACCCCATGAATTGCAGCATGCCAGGCCTCCCTGTCTATCACCAGCTTGTGAAGTGCTTGGGTACCAGTAAAAAAAAAAAAAATACTGGTCTTGGGTGTATCTTGCATGGAATCATTCTGTGTATAAGTATTTTTGTCTACCTTCCCCGCTCCCTATTAGATCATAGTAATTGAATTATCTTCATCTCCCAGAATCTAGCACACTTCCTCATTCACAGGAAAATTCTCAAAACTGTTTACTGAATAATTTACTAAATAGCAGTTTCATAAATCAGCTCTACTGTCAAAAGGCAAAATTAGTCATAGCACTTTCCTACAAGGTTCTGAGCCTAAATTTTAGACATCTTGGGGCTATGTCCTTTGTTAATATTGGATAAGGTCTGGTACTGTGTGTGTTTTATTAATCATATGGTTGGATAGGCTCTCTAAAGCAAAATGACCCTTCAGTATTAGAATTTTAAAATTGACCCTACCCTCCTGCTGGAACTTTTTTCGACCCTGGCTAGGAATTCTCAGCAGAGCTCTCAGAATACCCTCTTGTATCTTATTCAGTTACAAGATGTGTGCAGAGTGATTTGTTACTAAAAATAAATTGCTAGATATCTTAATGCATGCTGTCCATTACTGCCTGTTGAAAGAATGAATGAACTTATAAACTAAAGCAGGTTCAAGGAAAGACCTCTCATCCTATAATTCACGCAGCTTCCAAAATGTTTTCCTGAAAACAGGAAAAGATAAAATTATAGCCCATGTGCTGGGAACCGGGTAAGTCACACACGATCTTAAGGAGCAGCACGCATCTGAGCCCATCATTGTGGGCATGGGGAAAAGACCAACAGGATGGGAACTTTGGACTACGGCTTATTTTCATTTCTACTCGACCCAGTTTAATGCTAATTTGTATTCAATGCAAAGACAAGCCGGAGCTCCTGACTGTAACACTAACACACTTTCCTTTTCCTTCTAGTGCTGAAAGGCGGTCCTCTTCCTGAAAGCTACAGGCTGCGTCAGTTCCATTTCCACTGGGGCAGCACCGATGACTGTGGCTCTGAGCACTTAGTGGATGGAGCCGCATTTTCCGCAGAGGTAATGTCGCTGAGTGAGAGGAGCTAGGCCGAGAGTCCTCCCAGAAGTGGCCCCCTCGTAACACGGGGGTGTGTGTTAGTCGCTCAGTCACGTCCAGCGCTTTGTGACCCCAGGGACTGTAGCCCGCCAGGCTCCTCTGTCCATGGGATTCTCCAGGCAAGACTACTGGAGTGGGTAGCCTATCCCTTCTCTAAGGGATCTTCCCCACTCAGGGATCAAACCAGGGTCCCTTGCATTGCAGGCAGATTCTTTACCTGTCTCAACCACCAGGGAAGCCCTCCTTATCACTTAAGACACAATTTCAACGGCTCCAAAGCAATGAGCGTTTTGCGGTCTGTAAAGAATTCCTAGGCTCCATTAAACTTAAGCAGGGACACACTGCATTTGGCAATCGAGGACAGTTTTTCACGTGAGGGAGGCAGGTCAATTTGCAGTCAAACTCCTGAGCCTCGAATGTGCTTTCGTTTCAGAATGTCTCGGAAACTGCTGCCTGACATCAGGCTAACCTCAAGGGGAGTTGCTGCTCTCCTCTTAACACTCTGAGCCCCAGGGGGAACACACCATCATTCTCTTCTCATTTAAAGGTTCAAGGGTGCACACACCTGCAGCAGAGGTATAGCCAGGCCGAGGCACTCGATTAAGATTCTACTAAGAGGGCCAGTTTAACCTCAGGAGTCATCACAACGAGTAGCATCCTCTAGACGAGAATTTGGGGCTCCCTGGCAGCAGGCCACTACCCTCTGGCCTCTTGACTTGCCTCCACATGGAAGTCTGTGATTCAGTTCAAGACATTCTGCCTATATATCCACGATAAAATCAAGAAAATGTACATCAGACTCTCAACAGGGATATGGAGACTAAAAACAAAAAACTTTTGTTCTTTGTATGCATGACTGTTCAATAAGTTTGTACCAATGCAGACTGGTTGGCTTTTCTGTTTTAGTCTTGTAGAACGAATCTGTAATACACAGTTTTGCAACATGCTTTGTTTTTTTTTTTTTTTTTTTTTTTAACCAATGATCATGATCATTGTTCCAAGGCAGTAGGAATTCCTAAAGTCTGTATGATACTTCCATGTATGCATATGTTAGAATTTATTAACTAATTCCTACATAGGAACAATTGCAATGCCTTTCCCGTTTCATTCTGCTGTGTGTGTGTTTTTTTTTTTTTTTTTTACAAAAAACAATGGGTCACAACTACATTTGTACAAATATCTTACACTGGTGAAAGCAACTGTGTAGGGCAGATTTTTGTAAGAGGGATTGTTAGGTACAGAGTATGTGTAGTATTCATTTTGATAGAAGACTTGGGAATAGTATACAAATAAAACTTCCTTTATGTTACACTAGAAAGCCAGGCTAGGAACTTTCAATGGTGCAGAAATCTATTAAATGTTTTGTTTTTTCCTATTTATTTTTCATAAAATTGAAAGTGGACTGAAATCAAATGGGCTGAAAGTCTAAATTAGTAATAGTATTATGTCTGGGGGAGGATATTTGGCTGTATCTAAGCAATCCGGCAGTTGGTGATGGACAGGGAGGCCTGGCGTGCTGCGGTTCATGGGGTCGCAAACAGTCGGACACGACTGAGTGACTGAACTGAACTGATCTGAAGAAATCTGAATCAATGAATGTCTTATCTCATTTGAGAAAAGTGGATTTAATCCAGGTTGGAGGTGACAGGCACTCAGTCACTAAGTTCGGCTTATGAGAGAGGGTAGGAGGGAGGGTGGG
Source organism: Oryx dammah (assembly GCF_014754425.2). Taxonomy (NCBI): domain Eukaryota; kingdom Metazoa; phylum Chordata; class Mammalia; order Artiodactyla; family Bovidae; genus Oryx; species Oryx dammah. The sequence goes on from NW_024073866.1 coordinate 3,372, forward strand.
AGGGAGACCAGGGGAGTGGTGGGGAGAAAGAGCGGAGACAGAGAGGAGACCTGTGGGTGGTGGGGAGCGGACGGCTTTGGGTTAGTCATCCGAGCGACCCGGGATCACTTGACATTAGGTGGTCAGAAAAAGACTTTTCCAGGAGTAGCATTTGAGTTCAGCCATAATTCGAGTCAAAATCCTGCCATTTTGACTTGACATCCCAGAGGAAAATCAGCAGTTATGCCAAGCCTTAAAGCTGCGCACTAAGTATCT
>NW_024073867.1:0-3625 GCF_014754425.2 Oryx dammah
AGGTGGTCTGGTATTCTCATCTCTTTCAGAATTTTCCACAGTTTATTGTGATCCACATAGTCAAAGGCTTTGGCATGGTCAATAAAGCAGAAATAGATGTTTTTCTGGAACTCTCTTGCTTTTTCCATGATCCATCGGATGTTGGCCATTTGATCTCTGGTTCCTCTGCCTTTTCTAAAACCAGCTTGAACATCAGGAAGTTCACGGTTCACGTATTGCTGAAGCCTGGCTTGGAGAATTTTGAGCATTACTTTACTAGCATGTGAGATGAGTGCAATTGTGCGGTAGTTTGAGCATTCTTTGGCATTGCTTTTCTTTGGAATTGGAATGAAAACTGACCTTTTCCAGTCCTGTGGTATAGATTAGGGCAAAATGTATGGTATTTATTAATCTAATTAGCTTCTGTTGTTGTTTTTGTTCAGTAAATCATGTCCAACTCTTTGCGACCCCATGACTGCAGCACGCCAGGCTTCCCTGTCCTTCACCATCACCCAGAGTTTGCTCAAACTCATGTCCATTGAGCCAGTAGTGCAGTCGAACCATCTCATCCTCTGTTGCCCCCTTCTCCTCCTGCCTTCAATATTCCAGCATCAGGGTCTTTTCCGAGTTGGCTCTTCACATCAGGTGGCCAAAGTATTAGAGCTTCAGCTTCATCATCAGTCCTTCCAATGAATATTCAGGGTTGATCTCTTTTAAGATTGACTGGTTTGATCTTGCAGTCCAAGGAACTATCAAGAGTCTTCTTCAGTACCACAATTCAGAAGCATCAGTTCTTTGGCGCTTAGCTTTCTTCATGGTCCAACTCTCATATCCAAGCATGACTACTAGAAAAACCATAGATTTGACTATATCAACCTTTATCAGCAAAGTGATGTCTCTGCTTTCTGCTATGCTCTCTAGGTTTGTCATAGCTTTCCTTCCAAGGAGCAAGCATCCTTATTCATTTTTAAAACTTTGCTTGTTATATTTATTACAGTGTAGCTACTTTACAATGTTGTGTTAGGTTCTGGTATACAGAAGAGTGATTCCGTTATATGTGTGCATGCTCAGTCACTAAGTTGTGTCAGATTCTTTGTGACCCTATGGACTGTAGCCGCCAGGTTCCTCTGTCCATGGGATTTTCCAGGCAAGAATACTGGAGGGGGTTGCCATTTCCTTCTCCAGCAAGCATCTTTTATTTTCACGGCTGCAGTCACCATCTGCAGTGATTTTGGAGCCTAAGAAAATAAACTCTGCCTCTGTTTCCACTTTTTCTCCTTCTATTTGCCATGAAGTGATGGGACCAGATGACATTATCTTAGTTTTCTGAATGTTGAGTTTTAAGCCAGCTTTTTCACTCTCCTCTTTCACCTTCATCAGGAGGCTCTTTTGTTCTTCTTCATTTCCAACCATTAGAGTGGTTTTATCTGCATATCTAAGGATGTTAATATTTCCTAGCAATCTTGATTCCAGTTTGTGATTCATCCAGCCTGGCATTTCACATGACATACTCTGAGCAGAAGTTAAATAAGCAGGGTGACAATATACAGCCTTGACGTACTCCTTTCCCAATTAGGAACCAGTCATTTGTTCCATGTCTGGTTCTGATTGTTGCTTCTTGACCTGCATACAGGCTTCTCAGGAGGCAGGTAAGATTGTATTCCCATCTCTAAAAATTTTCCTGTTTATTGTGATCCACACAGTCAAAGGCTCTAGTGCAGTCAATGAAGCAAAAGTAGATGTTTTTTTTCTGGAATTTCCTAGCTTTCTCTATGATCCACTGAATGTTGGCAATTTGATCTCTGATTCCTCTACCTTTTCTAAACCCAGGTTGTACATCTGGACGTTCATGGTTCACACTGCTAAGGCCTAGCTTGAAGGATTTTAATCATTACCTTACTAGAATGTGAAATGATAGCAGTTGTACAGTAGTTTGAACACTCTTTGCCATTGCCATTCTTTGGGATTGGAATCGAAAATTGTGACTATTACTGAGTTTTCCAAATTTGCTGACATATTGAGTGCAGCACTTTTAACAGCATTTGAAATAGCTCAGCTGGAATTCCATCACCTCCACTAGCTTTGTTCATAGTAATGCTTCCTAAGGCCCACTTGACTTTACACTCCAGGTTGTCTGGCTCTAGGTGAGACCACACCATTGTGGTTATCTGGGTCATTAAGACCTTTTTTGTACAGTTCTTTTGTGTATTCTTTCCACCTCTTCTTAATCTCTTCTGCTTCTGTTAGGTCCTTACCTTTTCTGTCCTTTATCGTTGCTTGAAATGTTCCCTTGATATCTCCTTTTATTCAAGAGATCTCTAGTCTTTCTCATTCTATTGTTTTCCTCTGTTTCTTTGCATTGTTCACTTAATAAGGCTTTCTTATCTCTCCTTGCTATTCCCTGAAACTCTGCATTCATTGCCTTTCTCCCTTGCCTTTTGCTTCTCTTCTTTTCTCAGCTATTTGTAAAGCTGCCTCAGAAATTAGCTTCTAAGGTGGACATTATAGATGTCCTGCAGTGTGTGGGAGTCCAAAAATAGAGGAAGAGAGAGAACTGGGTGGTAGAGAAGTTGAAATAAGACCATAACTAGGGTGGCAATGCTTTGCTTTGGGATCTATAATCTTAATATTCCCCATGACTGAATGAAACAGTGGAAACAAAATAAGCATTCTGCAAGTAACCGACGTGCCAAAAATTTTGCTAAGTATAGCACAGAAATTATTTGTTAGTTCTTATAAGAACTCAGTTCAGTTTAGTTCAGTCGCTCAGTCATGTCCGACTCTTTGCAACCCCATGAATCGCAGCATACCAGGCCTCCCTGTCCATCACCAACTCCCATAGTTCACTCAGACTCTCGTCCATCGAGTCCGTGATGCCATCCAGCCATCTCATCCTCGGCCGTCCCCTACTCCTCTTGCCCCCAATCCCTCCCAGCATCAGAGTCTTTTCCAATGAGTCAACTCTTCGCATGAGGTGGCCAAAGTACTGGAGCTTCAGCTTCAGCATCATTCCTTCCAAAGAAATCCCAGGGTTGATCTCCTTCAGAATGGACTGGTTGAATCTCCTTGCAGTCCAAGGGACTCTCAAGAATCTTCTCCACCACCACAGTTCAAAAGCATCAATTCTTCAGCGCTCAGCCTTCTTCACAGTCCAACTCTCACATCCATACATGACCACAGGAAAAACCATAGCCTTGACTAGACGGACCTTAGTCGGCAAAGTAATGTCTCTGCTTTTGAATATGCTATCTAGGTTGGTCATAACTTTTCTTCCAAGGAGTAAGTGTCTTTTAATTTCATGGCTGCAGTCACCATCTGCAGTGATTTTGGAGCCCCCAAAAATAAAGTCTGATACTCTTTCCACTGTTTCCCCATCTATTTCCCATGAAGTGGTGGGACTGGATGCCATGATCTTCGTTTTCTGAATGTTGAGCTTTAAGCCAGCTTTTTCACTCTCCTCTTTCACTTTCATCAAGAGGCTTTTTAGTTCCTCTTCACTTTCTGCCATAAGGGTGGTGTCATCTGCATATCTGAGGTTATTGATATTTCTCCTGGCAATCTTGATTCCAGCTTGTGTTTCTTCCAGTCCAGCGTTTCTCATGATGTACTCTGCATATAAGTTAAATAAGCAGGGTGACAATATACA
>NW_024073869.1:0-3623 GCF_014754425.2 Oryx dammah
CTCTTGTGGTGTAAATTTAAGATTCCTTGCTGGCACCCATATAGGGCTGGGGTCCCCAATGGAGAATATGCATCCGAATCCTCTTCCCATTGTAAGGAGTGGATCGGGCCCCTTCCACTGGCCAGTGATGGGGTCTTTCCATCGCACTTGTATTTCAGGTTTTATTTCTTGATTAGACCACTGTTTTTGAAAACATGGTATCGGTTCATTTTTTGAAAAATTTAAAATGTTTAGAGTAAAGAGTGCCATTCCAAGTTGCTGGTGAGGGCTTATTCCCCCTTTTTGTTTTTGTAATTGAGCCTTTAAATTTTGATGGCGGCACTCAATTATGGCTTGTCCCTGGGGGTTATGTGGGATTCCGGTGTTATGACGAGTGTGCCATTGTTGGAAGAATTTCTGTAAGCTCTGGCTGATGAAGCAAAGGCCATTATCTGTTTTTATTTGATGGGGAAGGCCCAACGTCACAAAACATTGGAAAAAATGGCTTTGAGCATGTTTTGCTTTTTCTCCTGTGTGGGCAGTAGCCCAACAGGCATGAGAGTAAGTGTCAATAGATACAAAAACATACTTAAGTTTTCCAAAAGGGGAATAATGGGTCAAATCAGTTTGCCATAGCACTTTGGGTTTTAGCCCTCGAGGGTTTACTCCTGGGGGCTGTAAAGGCAGTACCTGTAAATAAGGAAGACAGGATTTACAAGTATGTATAATTTTTTTTTTAATTCTCTAATAGGGATGTGTGGAAACCTTTTTTGTAGCCCTCTCCAATTTATATGAGTAAGATCGTGAAGATCATAGGCATCTTGTAAGTTACAGGCTTGGATTGTAAGGGAGGCCGCTCTATCGGCCAGGGAATTTCCCATTGTTTTTCTGATTTTGAATTGGGGGCACCCGTATCAGTGACATGCTCCTCGCTCCGTGAAAAGCAGAGCTTGAGAGCTGAAATGGTCAGACAGAACCCTAATGGGGGCTCCTCACCGTATCGTACCTCTCGCTGCCTAGCAAGGGTTTGTATTCGATCCCAAGTGTCCCAAGAGAACAGACTGGCTGAAGCAACCCAGGGGGCCAACTATACAATGGTCCCCCAGACCTTAATGGCCTGAGCGTCAGAAATCACAAGTCCCCTGCTATGAGCATATATCTCAGTGCCCTGAGTTCGGGCTCATCAGATTTCCCAATATTATTTCCCATACTGCCGAGAGAGAATAGAAAGAAAAGTCACTGAGGACGACCACCAAAAATCCTACCGGGAGTGGTGGCGGCTGGAAAGTTGGGCTTATGGTATGCTTTTGGAACTGTTTATGTGCCTGCGTCATTGTACGGAAGTTTTCTTGCTGGGGGCAGGCACCCTAGAGGTTTCTAGCCCGTTCCATGATCCCCTTATCCTGTCACGGGAGTCTTCAAGTGGCAGGCGCCCTAATGGCCTTTAAGTGCCTGACCCGTGCCTACAGGGAAGATTCTAGGCCACGACCTCAATTAAGAATGATTAAAGGAGAGTTTAAACCAGTCGGGCTCTAGTTACTGAGGCTTATCTGTTGCGGGGCCTTTAAAGTCCGCCAGAGTGTAGCCCTAGCCGGGACTCGTCAATTGCCTCCACAACTGTTCGCCTGTTCACTGAAACTCTGGAAAAAGGAATTAAGGACAGATCAGAAAAGAAGAAAAGAAAGAAAATAAGTCAGGAGAGTTTTTTGCCACTTCCCTCAAAGCAGAGGGGGGCCCACCTTGAAATCCGGATTACTTCAGGCGATACTCCTCTAAAGGGGAGCTCCGTGCTGCGACCAGCCTAGGGTCCTTCGTCGCTCCTTCTTTCAGAGCCGCATGGTGACACCACCTCCGTCCGGCTGCTTCACGCCCCACGTTGGGTGCCAGTTTCTGCGGGGGGCGCTCCGCAGAAACAGAGAGGCAGTGGAACTTCCCTCAGCAAAGCCGAGGGGTCCCGAGGAGAGGTGAGCCTGCTGTCCGCCAACCCAGCCCCTCAGTGAGTGAGAGACAATCAGACGCGACAGGGGTTCTGTCTAAGCAGTTCTGGTTTATTGTTGTAAGCTCTTGGTTTTTAAAGGCAAGCAGGGAGGGGTTTGCGAGGGACTTTCTATAGTTGCACCAATCACATTAAAGGTCAAATCATCATGTGCCATCATTATAACAGGAGTCTATGGTGATCACGTGCTGTCTACGTGCACAGAAATCAAGAGAGCCAATCAAAAGTTTTGACAGACAACTTGGGCCGTACCCTCATCTCTTCCTCCAGGCGCCATCTTAGCTCTAAACCACAAAGCTAGCCCTTCTTTTTTAAGGTTTCCCATTTAGGGCCCCACATCTCCCCCGTTTTTATTTTATTTAAGCCCTCGAGACATTTGTATTGATGTTCTGTAGAGCAAGGCATAAAGCTGTAGGCGGCCAACCTCCAGCATCACCAGCCCCTCTTTCGGCTGTGCCTGTCTTAGGTTGCCCTCCTCTGAGGGTCTTACCTGTCATTGGCTATCCAGCCACCTCTTGGTGGCTAGGCGGAATCTCTCTAGATGATGGGCATCTAGAACTCTTTTATCTGTCTTGGTTAATCTCTTGAAGGGCTAAATTAATCCAGGGGTTTTGTGGGTGCCCAACGTGGGGCTCCTTTTCCATGACCTGGGCAAGCATAGCTATTTTTTGCTGTAAGCACCTATTGCGAGCTGTGAGATTTTTTTTTTACCTTTAACATTACAACAAGCAGAATAACAAAAACAAGCTAATAGAAGGCATTTTTAAACCAGGTAAATGGACCCTGTACCCAGTCCCATAGATCCATTGCTCCCTTTTTCATCTGTTAGAGTCTCATTTAACACTGGAAAAGCTGTCAGACAAAAGCTGGGATATCTCACATTGCAGTCTATGTGCGCCAAGACACTCAACGTCTTGATCGCTCTGGCGTGGAGATCAAGCTGTTGTTGGAGTCCCATTATGGCGGATCTCAGGTGTTCGAGCTGGTTTGAAATCCTTGAGCAGAGACAGTGGATATGTTGTTTACAGCCTCGATGGTCCGAGCTTGCTGAACTCTCAGCACGGATGCTGACACTGTTGTACCCTCATGGTTGATGGCCTTGTGTGTCATTAAACCCAGACTTTAAAGATTCTAAAAACTGTTGCACAGCCATGGCAATGACGAAGGTCAGCAAAGAGAGGATAGGTAATCCGATGATCACCAGGAGCAGTGTCCACCAGGGTCGCCACAACGATGATCTGAAAGGGAAGAAAAGATCGCCTCAAGAACTTTTTGTTCTTGGGCTCAATATGTGAGTGTCTCTTTAATCTGTGTCAGATTTTGAGATTTGACCTCTTGTGGTGTAAATTTAAGATTCCTTGCTGGCACCCATATAGGGCTGGGGTCCCCAATGGAGAATATGCATCCGAATCCTCTTCCCATTGTAAGGAGTGGATCGGGCCCCTTCCACTGGCCAGTGATGGGGTCTTTCCATCGCACTTGTATTTCAGGTTTTATTTCTTGATTAGACCACTGTTTTTGAAAACATGGTATCGGTTCATTTTTTGAAAAATTTAAAATGTTTAGAGTAAAGAGTGCCATTCCAAGTTGCTGGTGAGGGCTTATTCCCCCTTTTTGTTTTTGTAATTGAGCCTTTAAATTTTGATGG
>NW_024073870.1:148-3621 GCF_014754425.2 Oryx dammah
ATCCCAGGGCTGATCTCCTTCAGAATGGACTGGTTGGATCTCCTTGCGGTCCAAGGGACTCTCAAGAGTCTTCTCCAACACCACAGTTCAAAAGCATCCATTCTTTGGCGCTCAGTCCAACTTCACATCCGACTCACAGTCCAACTCTCACATCCATACACGACCACAGGAAAAACCATAGCCTTGACTAGACGGACCATAGTCGGCAAAGTGATGTCTCTGCTTTTGAATATACTGCCTAGGTTGGTCATAACTTTTCTTCCAAGGAGTAGGCGTCTTCTTCTACTTTCATGGCTGCAGTCACCATCTGCAGCGATTTTGGAACCGCTCCCCCCACCCGCCCAAATAAAGTCTGACCCTGTTTGCACTGTTTCCCCATCTACTTCCCATTAGGAAATTTAAAATGAAGTGAAAGTCGCTCAGTCGTGTCCGACTCTTTGCGACCCCGTGGACTGCAGAGTCCATGGAATTCTCCAGGCCAGAGCACTGGAGTGGGTAACCTTTCCCTTCTCCAGGGGATCTTTGCAACCCAGGGATCAAACCCACGTCTCCAACACTGCAGACGGATTCTTCAGGAGCTGAGCCACAAGGGAAGCCCAAGAACACTGGGGTGGCTAGCCTATCTATTCTCCAGTGGATCTTCCTGGACCTAATGAAGCTGAAACATTTCGCACAACTAAGGAAAACCCCGACTAGAGAGCAGTGACCTACTGGACGGGAGAGACCAGGTACAGGTCACGCAGGATGCACGAATATGAGGACCCGACAAAGCAAGCAGGCTGGCGTGTGCACCACAGCAGCAGCAGACGCACCGACAGTTTGAATGACTAGTGGTTTCTAGTAGGAGGGCAGGGGCTTCAGTCTGGGGGAGGAGGAGTGGGAGGTACAGACTGCTGGGAGGAAGACAGGCTCCTCTGTCCCTGGAGTTCTCCAGGCAAGAATACTGGGATTGGGTTGCCATTTCCCTCTGCAGGCCATCTCCCCCACCCAGGGGTGGATCCCGTGTCTCCTGTGTGTCCTGCATCGGCAGGCGGATTCCTGAACAGGAGTGCCATCTGAGAAGCCCCAAGACGGCTTCAAGGAGGGATCCTACACCACGGGGAACATAGGCGGTGCTTTGTAGGAGCTGTAAATGGAAAGTGCCTTTCAAAATTGTCAATGCAAGAACTTAATTTTAGAATTTCAAACAAAGGAAGCGAGCTGAGCCTGGGTGGGTGAGTAAAGGCTTCCTGGACTGGAGCCCAGGGAAAGTGAGGGAGGCCAATGGCGAGAGGTCTTGGGGTGGGGTCTAGAGTGTGGGACAGAGGGCAGGCTTTCCAGGCTCCAGCTGGGACCAGGCTGAGAAGGGCAGGATTTTTGTCGGAGGGGGTCTGGGTGGGGCCTCCAGCATCTGGAGGAGCTGTGCAGGAAAGCGAATGCCCACCTCGGAAGTCAAAAGTCATGCTTCAGCCGAGTTTGAGAGATGCTGAGATGTGTGAGTAGGTGAACCAAACTGAGACCAGAGTGGAGGGAGGCAAAACAGATCCAGGGTCCAGCGAAGGGATGGCATGAGGACAGAAGCTCTAGAACACGGGGAGTGGGGAGGGAGGAAAGGGAGGAGGGTGTTGACCTAGGAGTGCGCAGAGCTGCAAGAGTATGATCCCCACCAGGGTTCTTGGAATCCTAAGTCAATAGACATTGATAAGAGGCCAGACAGGAAATTCAGACAAGGTTCTATTGGAGCTCTGGGTGCATCAGGAAGGGAGTCAAACAAGTGACAAGTTGCCTTGTTTGCTCCTGCGGGGTGAGGGGGGTGTCGGGGCACATGTGGGGAAATCTGGGCCATTAAATAGGGTGAGGGCAGGCTGGGTCCAGCACTGGGCTGGAGGGCTGAACGCGACGTCTGCCCAGCCCCTTGCTGGTGCTCTGTGCAGGCATCCCGTCCAGGACCCTGCTTTAGTTCTGCAGTTCCAAAGGGGTGACTGGAGTTTTGATCTTTTTTCTTTTTTTATATCGTGCATCATTTGGCCCAGCTGTTCATGTCCGTAGAGTGACATTTAGGCCCCTGTCGTTTCCTTGCTGTCTGTGGCTCAAGAAGACGTGTGTCCACGTGGAAGCACTGCAGGCCAGGTCCCAACGTGTCTGAAATCTAGAACCTGGAGAGCGGGGAGGGGCAGAGAATCGAGGATGCGGCAGGCCTAGGAGTGTGCAGAGCCCAGAAGAATCTAGAAAAGCCGGGGTTGGGGGGATGAATTTAGGGGGCAGGGGGTGAAGAGAGGGGCACTGCCCTGAGGGATGGGAGGGCAAAGTCAGGGTGAGGAATAACTCTGATGGGGGAGGGACGGGGCTGCATTCCCAGTTTCTTTTCCTTGAGGCAAAGAGAGGCCTCCGGTGCATCCAGCGCGGGTGGAACCGCCAGCCTCCTGGGCCCCGCCTTGGGAAGCACGGAGCTGCTTGGAGTCCACACCCACCGCCGTCCACACGCTTCCCCTCCGGGGCGGTCCTTCCCCTCCGGGGGCTCCTCCGTGGCGCAGAGCTTCTCCTTGGCTCTGTCCTGACCCTGTTCTGTCCCTTGAAGACGGGCGCCCGGGCCCTGTGCCCCCGCCCCGTCTCGAGGCCGCCCGGCTTCCTCCGGCCCCTCCGCGGAGCTCGGGAGCTCGTCTGCGCAATCGCCGCCCCTGCGGCGCACAGGCCGCCTCCTCAGGGCTCCCCGCGCCCCGGAAGGCGCCGTGTGGCACCTCGCAGCCTTCCGGCCCGCTGGGACTCAGGTCCCTCAGCCCTCCTGCCCCCAGGACCCTGTCCTTCCAATTGCTCCCGGCTTCCCTCCAGATCTCCTTGCCGAAATTGGGCCTCTGTGTCCTGGGGCCAGATTTCCCCCCAACCTCGCCAGAAGGCATGAGGGATCTTTGTTCCCCGACCTGGGTCCTGCCTTCAGCCCGTGAATTTGACTGGTGGAGCCTTAGCCAGCAGACCACCAGGGAAGCCCCTAAATGGATTACTTGCTGAAAGATTTTCTACAGACAAAAGGCTGCTGGAGGACTTGACTGGGGGTTTCTTCTGGGAAAGCCTCAGTGGGTCCTGCTTGGTTACAATCCGGCCCTCCCCTGGTCTGCCCCTGCCCGGCGTCTCCGCCCTCCGGGAGAAGGAAGTCAGCACAGAAACAGGCAGGAGGCCTCGTGAGAGTTCAGATGCCCTTTATTTCTTTAGGGTGAAGCGTACACGTTGTCAGGGTGGCTGAGCGGTAAAGAAGACGCCTGCAGCGCGGGACATGCCGGGGACTCGAGTCTGGTCTCCGGATGCGTGAGATCCACTGCCGTAGGAAATGGCGCGCCACTACAGTATTTTTGCCTGGGAAACCGCATGGACATTGGAGCCTGGGGCGGGGGCATGGGGCGCCCACAGTGCAAAGGGTCACAGAGAACGAATGAACAGGCACACAGGCGGGAAGGGAACATTTGGGCGTTGCCAGCAACAGCAAAAATTCGGTTTCTATG
>NW_024073871.1:0-2504 GCF_014754425.2 Oryx dammah
TAGTTCTCAGCTATCTGGTTTGCTCTCTGATTGCCATATGTCATTCCAGCAGGATGGGATTACCACCATTTACTCAATGTTTCCCCCCTGGGTTTACATTCTACCAGTTGTTCACGGTGACAAACAAGGCAGTAATCAATACTGTGGTCGATTCTGCCTTGCTCACATATACAAAAATTTTCCTATGATAGATTCTGAAAACTGGGTCAAAGGATATGAGCATCTTAAAATGTAATAGAAAGTGCCAAACTATCCCTCTTACTCCTTGTTTTGGCTTCCCTGGAGGTCCAGTGGTTAATGAGTTCGATCCGTGGGCCAAGTAGGTCACATATGCCCAATGCAACTAAGCCAGTGTGCCACATCTACTGAGCTCACCCCGATCTAGAGTCCCTGCTCCTCAACAAGAGAAGCCTCCGGAATGAGAAGCCTGAGCAGAGCAATTAGAGAGTAGCCCCCCGATGGCTGCAAGCACAGAAAGGCTGTGAGCACTTAAAAAGAGGTGGCACACCCAAAAATAAAAAAATAATTTTCATAATTAAAATTTTTAAAAAGAGTCCTTGTTTCGAGCTACAGCAGTCTCAGACATTGACGATTTCACTTAATTAAGTTCGTCCTACACTAAGATCTGCTCTGGTCCTACAGAGCCAATCTTAAGAAGTAAGACCCAAAGCATGTTGTTTCCAAGCATCTTAAAAGGATTTCAGAATAAAGCTTAAGAATAAGTTTGGGAATAGAAAAATATCAAACATGCAAGGGAAATCTGATAATGTTTGACATCCAGTGTAAAATTACCAGGAGGCAAAGAAGCAGGAAACTCCAATCCATTATAACAGAAATCAGTGTGTTGTTCAGTCACGCAGTCGAGTCTAACTCTTTACGACCCCACGGAGTGCTTCTCGCCAAGCTTCCCTGTCCTTCACCATATCCCAGAACTTGCTTAAACTCATGTCCATTGAGACGTGATGCCATCCAACCATCTCATCTTCTGTCATTCCCTTCTCCTCCTGCCTTCAATCTCTCCCATATTCAGGGTCATTGGCTCTTCGCATCAGGTGCCAAAGTGTTGGCAATTTTATTTTAACAGAAACCAGTTAAAATGCATTAATTGGAAAGAAAGAAATAAATGTGTATTTATTTACAAACAAAATGATTGTCTATGTAGGAAGGTCAATGGGATCTACAAAACAGCTATTGCAATTAAGTAATGAGTTTAGCATGGTTTCAGGATACAAGGATACTCCTGAAAGTGCCTTGGACTACAAGATCAAACCAGTCAATCCTAAAGGCAATCAGTCCTGAATTTTCATTGGAAGGACTGATGCTGAAACTGAAGCTTCAACATTTTGGCCAGCAGATGTGACAAGGTGACTCACTGGAAAAGACCCTGATGTTGGGAGAGACTGAAGGCAAAAGGAGAATGGGAGGACAGAGGATGAGATGGTTTGACAGCATAACCCACTCAATGGACACGAACTTGAACAAACTCCAGGAGAAAGCAGGGACACAGCCTGGTGTGCTACAGTCTATGGGGTTGCAAAGAGTTGGACACTAGTTAGAGACTGAACAACAATGTTCTGGTATTGTCTTAATATATAAATGTAACTATAAAACTGACAAAATATTTCAAAATGAAAACTGAATAGCAATGCACAACTTTCTTATTCTCCCACTTCTTACATACATCGTCTTCACTTATGTTGTATTCCTTGGATATCTGGATCTGAGAAGCTTCCCTCCAACCAGAAGATGAATGCAACATTAGGAAGTGAACAAGCTCAAACTAAAGTCAGAGACAGCATAGCAGCTCACTTTTATTTTCTGCAGTTCACAATCCCCAAACAAACTATGTGGACCCTAAGCCCACAAGCAGCAGCACAGGCACAAGATGAAGCCCGATCAAACTACTGCAGAAAGCAATGCCCTCGGGAATGATACTTGAGAGTAGAGCACATAGGCTAGTTTTAAGGCCCTCTTCTCTGCTGAGACTGAGGAAAAAGGTGGGGCTCGCAGTTCTGCAAGATCCACAACACCAGGGAAATCTGCTCCAGAAAGAAGTCGATGGCCGTCTGGAGCAGGGCATGGTCTTCAGCAGTCAATCGGCTAAAAGGGAGGGAAAATGAACTTCATGTTCCCACTGAGAAGGAGGAAGAGAAGCATGTCCTCCCTCTGTCCCCGCTCACTGACAAGCCCAGAGCACCACGCTTCTCCTCTAGGCTTAACCCTCCATTATGGCTCCTCCTGGGCCGAGACTGGTCACCACCCACCACTCCCTCCCTCGCCCCAGCCCCCGTTAGAACTTACAGAACCAACATGCGGCCATGAACGTAGAGCTCCCTCTGAACCGGCCATCGCAGTTGAGTACGTCGAGTCAGGATGTGGCGCACGTTGTCCGCTCCACGTATGATGAGAAAAGCATGCGGAAGTTGCTGGTGGAGATACGGTTAAGGCACCATCCACACTAGTCATTTTGGCTGTATTTCAGGCTCCCTGCTCACGGAGACCCA
>NW_024073871.1:2514-3619 GCF_014754425.2 Oryx dammah
CCCTCTGTATCACTTCAGGGTGCTTTTCCTCACCACCATGCACTGGGAGCCAGACCACCCGGGACCCATGCCCTCCAGCCTCCCAGAGTACCCTCCTCCTACACTTTAGGCTCTGCAGCCTGCAATCCTCCAAACCACCCCTAGCCCACACCCCAACCCCCACAGCCGCCTAGCCCACTGGGGCTCCTGGAATAGGATACAACTGGAAGACTCGGTAACTCAGAACTCTGGCTCTGCCTGCAGTGTCTCCACCAGGCCCTGGTGCACTGGGTGCCCCCGGGATCTGCAGAATGGCAGCGGCTGCGCCACCTGACTCTCCTGAAGCGCTGGGGCCTCTGGGATCAGCCATGTCACCGGAGCCGGCAGGGACTTCTTGACTGACGCCATCTCCAGGGCCAGCTGGGACACCAGGGCCATCATGGCCAGCAGCACCACCCGGCACACCTTGGCTGCCATGTGCTCTACTCGCTACAAAGGCCACAGCACCTGCGTCTTCATCAGCTGCCCTCGTGGCTCCTCCACCATGTGCCTCGGACTCCATCTTGAAGCCCTCTCCCCCTCCCTCCGCGTCGGGAAATACTGAACCGTCCCTACAGATCCCAGCTCGGTACTGTGACCTGAAACGCAGCACCGGCAGAGCGCCTGCGCACACACACTCTGGTCCTGCCTCACGATTGGTTCCCACCAACCATTGGTTCCCCTGATGACTGCAGGCTCTCAGGCAATGGGCGCCCCCTGCTGAAACTTCACGTGTTAGCGCACCATGTTGCCCCAATGCGCGTGCGCAAACGCACCCGCCCACGTGATCTGGGCTCTCTGTGTCAGCCCTGCCTCGGGCCTGGAAACCTGTAAATGGTTCAGCCGTGAGGCCTCTGGGTGGTGCTCCACCCTTTAGTGGGGGACAGCTCCTCAGTGCACATGCTCAAACAGACCCCGCCCCACTCCTCAGGGAACCTGACTGTTTCCACTTCAAGCCTGCAAACCCCAAGTAAGCCCTGGTCCCTGTGCACCACCAAGTCTGTGCTGCTGCAAGCCTGGCGTCACTCACAGGTGACCATCCTGCCCCTGTCATCGACTCCCAGAAGTGAGTCAGGCACCCCTGAGT
>NW_024073873.1:0-3618 GCF_014754425.2 Oryx dammah
TGTCTGGTTCTAACTGTTGCTTCTTGACCTGCATACAGATTTCTCAGGAGGCAGGTAAGGTGATCTGGTATTCCCATCTCTTGAAGGATTTTCCAGTTTGTTGTTATCCATACAGTCAAAGCCTTTTCCTGTAGTCAATGAAGCAGAAGCAGATGTTTTTCTTGAATTCCCTTACTTTTTCTATAATCCAAGGGATGTTGGCAATTTGATCTCAGGTTCTTCTGCCTTTTCTAAATCCAGCTTGTACATCTGGATGTTCTTGGTTCACATACTGTCGAAGCCTAGCTTTAAGGATTTTGAGCATTACCTTGCTAGCATGTGAAATGAGTTTAAATGTGTGGTAGCTTGAACATTCTTTGGCATCGCCCTTTTTGGGGATTGGAATGAAACCTGGCCTCTTCCAGTCGTGTGGCCACTGCTGAGTTTTAAAAATTTGCTGGCATTTTGAGTGCAGCACTTTAACAGCATCATCTTTTAGGATTAGAAATAGCTCAGCTGGAATTCCATCACCTCCACTAGCTTTGTTCGTAGTGATGCTTCTTAAGGCCCACTTGACATCACACTTTGATGTCCAGCTGTAGGTGAATGACCACACCATTGAGGTTGCCTGGGTCATTATGACCTTTTCTGTATAGTTTTCTGTGTATTCTTGCCACCTTTTCTTAATCTCTTCTGCTTCCATTATGTCCTTATTGTTTCTGTCCTATACTGTGCCCATCTTTGCACGAAATGTTCCCTTGGTATCTCTTAACTTCTTGAAGAGATCTCTAGTCTTTCTCATTCTATTGTTTTCTTCTCTGTTTTGCACTGTTCACTTTTTTTTTTTTTTTTTACTTTATTTTGCTTTACAATACTGTATTGGTTTTTCCATACATTGACATGAATCCGCCACAGGTATACATGAGTTCCCAATCCTGTACCCCCCTCCCACCTCCCACCCCATATCATCTCTCTGGATCATCCTCGTGCACCAGCCCCAAGCATCCTGTATCCTGTATCGAACATAGACTGGCGATTCGTTTCTTACATGATAGTATACGTTTCAATGCCATTCTTCCAAATCATCCCACCCTCTCCCTCTCCCACAGAGTCCAAAAGTCCGCTCTATACATCTTTGTCTCTTTTGCTGTCTCGCATACAGGGTTATCATTACCATCTTTCTAAACTCCATATATATGTGTTAGTATACTGTATCGGTGGTTTTCTTTCTGGCTTACTTCACTTCTGTATAATCAGCTCCAGTTTCATCTGCCTCATTAGAACTGAGTCCAATGTATTCTTTTTAATGGCTGTGTAATACTCCATTGTGTATATGTACCACAGCTTTCTTATCCATTCATCTGCTGATGGACATCTAGGTGCATTGTTCACTTTTAAGCTTTAAATACTTTTTTCTTGGTCATGCTGCATAACTTGTAGGATCTTAGTTCCCCAAACAGGTATTGAACCTGGGCCCTCAATAGTGAAAGCACCAAATCCTGACCACTGGATTGTCAGGGAACTCCCTAACTTTAATACTTATTCTTTTAAATCTGCATATTCATTTTGGTGGTACATTAAACATCATCTGTGAAAGGTAATGAGCTCCCAGGAATAGCAACTCTTTTATTTTATTGAATAGATCTTAGATGCTACAGACAGGATATGTGCAAATTTGTAAAGCTGGATCATGGCCAAAGACTATCAGTGTTTGTCATCTTTTGTTCAGTGGAAGCCAATTTCACTTAATAGTGCTAAATGATGTTACTAATATAAGTCAGTTTGGCAAAAGATAAACTAAAAATTTTCATTGAGAAAGACAGAAACTAAGTGATTCATTCTTCTGAATGTTTTTTTTTTGAACTTCCAATTAGTAACAGTTTAAGTAAAGCCATTCACTAGGTAATCCTGATTGGGTGGCAGTAAAGGTTTAATCAATATGACACTTTTCAAATATATTTTCATTTATATTGTCTCTTTAGACTCATTACATGCCATTTAAACCTTGTACAGTAAGTATCCAAAAAGAGATGAACAACACGAAAAAGGACTGTATATCTTACAATGTCTTCTTGTGCCATGTGGCTCCCAGACACATGATTCTAAACAACTAAGCATGGTACAGTATGTGAAAACTTGATGAATGGGCATCAGGGGGTAGATCCATGTTTTATAGGATTTGAGCTTATACTTCTTAAGAAAAATAATTTAATAGACCTAGAGAATATTTAATAAAGTAAGTCATAGACAAATACTATATGTTATCACTTAGAAGTGGAATCTTAAAAAATAAATATATATAACAAAACATGAAAAGACTCATAGAAAAGAGACTAATGGTTACCAGTGGGGAGAGAGAAGGCAGGGAGGGGCAAGATAGGAGTACAGGATTAAGAGCTACAAACTACTATCTATAATAAAGGTAACAACAAGAATATGTTATACATCACAGGGAAATATAGCCATTATTTTGTTAATAACTTTAAATGAAATATAATCTACAAAAATGCTGAATCACTATGCTATACACCTAAAATTATTATAATATTGTAAATCAACTATACTTCAATTTCAAAAGAATTTAATATTTCTGGTATAAAATTAGGTACTAGAAGGACATGTAAAAATAAGACAGAGAAGCTTAAGCTTCATTAACTTTTGTAGTAAATTCACCTATACATCTGGCACATAGTAAATATTCCATAACTATATGTGGAATACTTTTTTTATTTTTGCTGTTCAGTCACTCACTCATGTCCAACTGTTTGTGACCCCATGGACTGCAGCATGCCAGGCTGCTCTATCCTTCACTATCTCCTGGAGTTTACTCAAACTCAGGTGATCAAGTCAATGATACCATCCAACTATCTCATCCTCTGTTGCCGCCTTCTCCTCCTGCCCTCAATCTTTCCCAGCATCAGGGTGTTTTCCAATGAGTCGGCTCCTTGCATCAGGGGACCAAAGTATTGGTGCTTCTGCTTTAGCACCAGTCCTTCTAATGAATATTCAAGGTTGATTTCATTTACGGTTGACTGGTTTGATCTCCTTGCTGTCCAAGGGACTCTCGAGTCATCTTCAGCACCACAGAATTCAAAAGCATCACTTCTTCAGTGCTCAACTATCTTTATGGTCCAACACTCACATTTGAACGTGTCTCCTGAAAAAACCATAGCTTTGACTATATGGACATTTGTCGGCAAAGTGATGTCTCTGCTTTTTAATACGCTGTCTTGGTTTGCCATAACTGTTCTTCCAAGGAGCAAGTGTCTTTTAATTTCATGGCTGCGTTCACTGTCCACAGTGATTTTGGAGCCCAAGAAAATAAAGTCTGTCACTGTTTCCATTGTTTACCTATCTATCTGCCATGAAGTGATGGAACCAGATGCCATGATCTTACTTTTTTGAATGTTGACTTTTAAGCCAGGTTTTCACTCTCCTCTTTCACCTTCATCATGACACTCTTTAGTTCCTCATTGCTTTCTGCCATTAGGGTGGTGTCATCTGCATATCTAAGGTTATTGATACTTCACCCGGCAATCTTGATTCCAGTTTGTGCCTCATCCAGCCTGGCATTTTGCATGATGTACTCTGCGTAGAAGTTAAATAAGCAAGGTGACAATATACAGCCTTGATGTAATC
>NW_024073874.1:0-3617 GCF_014754425.2 Oryx dammah
TGTCTGGTTCTAACTGTTGCTTCTTGACCTGCATACAGATTTCTCAGGAGGCAGGTAAGGTGATCTGGTATTCCCATCTCTTGAAGGATTTTCCAGTTTGTTGTTATCCATACAGTCAAAGCCTTTTCCTGTAGTCAATGAAGCAGAAGCAGATGTTTTTCTTGAATTCCCTTACTTTTTCTATAATCCAAGGGATGTTGGCAATTTGATCTCAGGTTCTTCTGCCTTTTCTAAATCCAGCTTGTACATCTGGATGTTCTTGGTTCACATACTGTCGAAGCCTAGCTTTAAGGATTTTGAGCATTACCTTGCTAGCATGTGAAATGAGTTTAAATGTGTGGTAGCTTGAACATTCTTTGGCATCGCCCTTTTTGGGGATTGGAATGAAACCTGGCCTCTTCCAGTCGTGTGGCCACTGCTGAGTTTTAAAAATTTGCTGGCATTTTGAGTGCAGCACTTTAACAGCATCATCTTTTAGGATTAGAAATAGCTCAGCTGGAATTCCATCACCTCCACTAGCTTTGTTCGTAGTGATGCTTCTTAAGGCCCACTTGACATCACACTCTGATGTCCAGCTGTAGGTGAATGACCACACCATTGAGGTTGCCTGGGTCATTATGACCTTTTCTGTATAGTTTTCTGTGTATTCTTGCCACCTTTTCTTAATCTCTGCTGCTTCCATTATGTCCTTATTGTTTCTGTCCTATACTGTGCCCATCTTTGCACGAAATGTTCCCTTGGTATCTCTTAACTTCTTGAAGAGATCTCTAGTCTTTCTCATTCTATTGTTTTCTTCTCTGTTTTGCACTGTTCACTTTTTTTTTTTTTTTTACTTTATTTTGCTTTACAATACTGTATTGGTTTTTCCATACATTGACATGAATCCGCCACAGGTATACATGAGTTCCCAATCCTGTACCCCCCTCCCACCTCCCACCCCATATCATCTCTCTGGATCATCCTCGTGCACCAGCCCCAAGCATCCTGTATCCTGTATCGAACATAGACTGGCGATTCGTTTCTTACATGATAGTATACGTTTCAATGCCATTCTTCCAAATCATCCCACCCTCTCCCTCTCCCACAGAGTCCAAAAGTCCGCTCTATACATCTTTGTCTCTTTTGCTGTCTCGCATACAGGGTTATCATTACCATCTTTCTAAACTCCATATATATGTGTTAGTATACTGTATTGGTGGTTTTCTTTCTGGCTTACTTCACTTCTGTATAATCAGCTCCAGTTTCATCTGCCTCATTAGAACTGAGTCCAATGTATTCTTTTTAATGGCTGTGTAATACTCCATTGTGTATATGTACCACAGCTTTCTTATCCATTCATCTGCTGATGGACATCTAGGTGCACTGTTCACTTTTAAGCTTTAAATACTTTTTTCTTGGTCATGCTGCATAACTTGTAGGATCTTAGTTCCCCAAACAGGTATTGAACCTGGGCCCTCAATAGTGAAAGCACCAAATCCTGACCACTGGATTGTCAGGGAACTCCCTAACTTTAATACTTATTCTTTTAAATCTGCATATTCATTTTGGTGGTACATTAAACATCATCTGTGAAAGGTAATGAGCTCCCAGGAATAGCAACTCTTTTATTTTATTGAATAGATCTTAGATGCTACAGACAGGATATGTGCAAATTTGTAAAGCTGGATCATGGCCAAAGACTATCAGTGTTTGTCATCTTTTGTTCAGTGGAAGCCAATTTCACTTAATAGTGCTAAATGATGTTACTAATATAAGTCAGTTTGGCAAAAGATAAACTAAAAATTTTCATTGAGAAAGACAGAAACTAAGTGATTCATTCTTCTGAATGTTTTTTTTTTGAACTTCCAATTAGTAACAGTTTAAGTAAAGCCATTCACTAGGTAATCCTGATTGGGTGGCAGTAAAGGTTTAATCAATATGACACTTTTCAAATATATTTTCATTTATATTCTCTCTTTAGACTCATTACATGCCATTTAAACCTTGTACAGTAAGTATCCAAAAAGAGATGAACAACACGAAAAAGGACTGTATATCTTACAATGTCTTCTTGTGCCATGTGGCTCCCAGACACATGATTCTAAACAACTAAGCATGGTACAGTATGTGAAAACTTGATGAATGGGCATCAGGGGGTAGATCCATGTTTTATAGGATTTGAGCTTATACTTCTTAAGAAAAATAATTTAATAGACCTAGAGAATATTTAATAAAGTAAGTCATAGACAAATACTATATGTTATCACTTAGAAGTGGAATCTTAAAAAATAAATATATATAACAAAACATGAAAAGACTCATAGAAAAGAGACTAATGGTTACCAGTGGGGAGAGAGAAGGCAGGGAGGGGCAAGATAGGAGTACAGGATTAAGAGCTACAAACTACTATCTATAATAAAGGTAACAACAAGGATATGTTATACATCACAGGGAAATATAGCCATTATTTTGTTAATAACTTTAAATGAAATATAATCTACAAAAATGCTGAATCACTATGCTATACACCTAAAATTATTATAATATTGTAAATCAACTATACTTCAATTTCAAAAGAATTTAATATTTCTGGTATAAAATTAGGTACTAGAAGGACATGTAAAAATAAGACAGAGAAGCTTAAGCTTCATTAACTTTTGTAGTAAATTCACCTATACATCTGGCACATAGTAAATATTCCATAACTATATGTGGAATACTTTTTTTATTTTTGCTGTTCAGTCACTCACTCATGTCCAACTGTTTGTGACCCCATGGACTGCAGCATGCCAGGCTGCTCTATCCTTCACTATCTCCTGGAGTTTACTCAAACTCAGGTGATCGAGTCAATGATACCATCCAACTATCTCATCCTCTGTTGCCACCTTCTCCTCCTGCCCTCAATCTTTCCCAGCATCAGGGTGTTTTCCAATGAGTCGGCTCCTTGCATCAGGGGACCAAAGTATTGGTGCTTCTGCTTTAGCACCAGTCCTTCTAATGAATATTCAAGGTTGATTTCATTTACGGTTGACTGGTTTGATCTCCTTGCTGTCCAAGGGACTCTCGAGTCATCTTCAGCACCACAGAATTCAAAAGCATCACTTCTTCAGTGCTCAACTATCTTTATGGTCCAACACTCACATTTGAACGTGTCTCCTGAAAAAACCATAGCTTTGACTATATGGACATTTGTCAGCAAAGTGATGTCTCTGCTTTTTAATACGCTGTCTTGGTTTGCCATAACTGTTCTTCCAAGGAGCAAGTGTCTTTTAATTTCATGGCTGCGTTCACTGTCCACAGTGATTTTGGAGCCCAAGAAAATAAAGTCTGTCACTGTTTCCATTGTTTACCTATCTATCTGCCATGAAGTGATGGAACCAGATGCCATGATCTTACTTTTTTGAATGTTGACTTTTAAGCCAGGTTTTCACTCTCCTCTTTCACCTTCATCATGACACTCTTTAGTTCCTCATTGCTTTCTGCCATTAGGGTGGTGTCATCTGCATATCTAAGGTTATTGATACTTCACCCGGCAATCTTGATTCCAGTTTGTGCCTCATCCAGCCTGGCATTTTGCATGATGTACTCTGCGTAGAAGTTAAATAAGCAAGGTGACAATATACAGCCTTGATGTAATC
>NW_024073875.1:0-3616 GCF_014754425.2 Oryx dammah
CTTATATCCATACATGACTACTAGAAAAACCATAGCTTTGACTAGACGCATCTTTATCAGTAATGCCTCTACTTTCTCATACGCTGTCTAGGTTTGTCATAGCTTTTCTTCCAAGGAGCAAGTGTCTTTTAATTTCATGGCTGCAGTCACCATCTGCAGTGATTTTGGAGCCCAAGAAAATATAGTCTCTCACTGTTTCCATTGTTTCCCCATCTACTTGCCATGAAGTGATGGGATCAGATGCCATGATCTTAGTTTTTTGAATGCTGAATTTTATGCCAGCTTTTTCACTCTCCTCTTTCACTTTCATCAAGAGGCTCTTCAGTTCCTCTTAGCTTTCTGCCATAAAGGTGGTGTCATATGTATATCTGAGTTTATTGATATTTTTCCCAGCGATCTTGATTCCAGCATATGCTTCATCCAACCTGGCATTTCAGATGATGTACTCTGCGTATAAGTTAAATAAGCAGGGTGACAATATACAGCCTTGACGTGCTTCTATTCTAATTTTGAACCAGTCCGTGTTCTTTGTCTAGTTCTAATTGTTTCTTCCTGACCTGCGCACAGGTAGCAGGTAGGGGGTCTGGTATTCCCGTCTCTTTAAGAATTTCCCACAGTTTGTTGTGCTTTACACAGTCAAAGGCTTTAGTGTAGTCAATGAAGAAGAAGATGTTTTTCTGGAATTCTCTTGATTTTTCTGTGATCCAGTGGATGCCGGCAGTTTGATCTCTGTTTGATAAGAGTATTTTAAGAATCGTGAATAGATGCTATATTTTGTTAAATGCTTTTTCTGCATCTGTTGAGAGGATCACGTGATTTTTATCCATTCTTTTGTTAATATGGTGTATTACATTGATTGATTTGTGTGTGTTAAGCTATTCTTGTGACCCTGTAATAAATCCAACTTGGTCATGGTGTTTGATTCTTTCATAAATTGTTGGATTCAGTTTGTTAATAAATGTTGAGAATTTTTGCATCCTTGTTCATCAAAGGTATTGGCCTGTATTTTTATTTTTATTTTTTTGTAGTGTCTTTGCCTGATTTTGGCTTCAGGTTAATAGTGACCTTATAGAATGAATTTGAGAGTGTTCTCCCCAATTTAGTTATTTGTAATCGCTTAGGAAAGATTGTTATTTGTTTTTCTTTATATGTTTGATAGAACTTCCCTATGATGCTATCTGGTCTGGGACTTTTGGTGGGAGTTTTCTTACAAATTCAATTTCACTACTAGTAATCAATTTGCTCAAATTGTCTATTTTTTTTTTTTATTCAGTCTTGGCAAGTTTCTCAAAATTTTCATTTCTTCTAGGCTGTCCAATTTGTTGGTGCATAACTTCACAGTATTCGCTTATGATTTTTTTTATATCTCTATGGGATTGGTTTTTATAACTCATCCCCAAGATATGACTGAGTGGCTGAGGAACAAACATATGAATGAACTCCACACCCAGAGGACATTGAAGTTCAATCTGCTTATAAATCCAGCAAAACTAGCCTAGGCACCCGACGAACATAATCAGCTATGCAGTATGGTACTTTTAGAAGTTTATAACACTTTTCACACAAATAATACATAAAAGGCAAACACATACACAAAAAAGCATTTTTAATCTTACAATATAGTAACTTGAAAGGAACCATAGTCTACTGGCCACATTACTGCTGGCTCTACATTTGCTTTCAGACACTGTGGGCTTAAAATAAAGATATTATACTATTGTAGCCTATACAGTACTGTATAGTAAAGTCCACAAAAACCCACTTGTAGAAGATAGAAGCATGTGACAATGTATGCTGGATACTTGAACTAACTTCCCTGATTGGACATGCAGATGAATGTTTGCATCTTTGAAGGTTTGCAACTTGAAAGTTATATATAAGGGATTTACTTTATTTCTCCTGTTTCATTTGCTATTTTGCTTAGTTAGGTCCTCTCTCTTTTCTTCTAGGTGATCCTCGTTAAAGGTTTGTCAATTTTGTTTATCTTTCCAAAAACCAGTTCTTGATTTCATTGGTCTTTTCTATTTTTTAAAATTTTCTTATGTGATCTTTATTATTTCATTCCTTCTGCTAACTTTAGGCTTTATTCTTCTACTTCTAATTCTTCTGGGTGGTATATTAGGTTTTTCCTTTTTCCTAAAGAAGGCCTACATCTCTAGGAAGCTCCCACTTAGAAATGCTTTTGGTACATCCCATAGAGTTTGAAAAGCTGTACTGCATTTTCATTTCTCTTGAGCTATTTTCTGGCTTCCTCTCAGATTTTGTGACTGACCCACTTCTTATTGAGGTATAGTTGATGTACAGTATTATATAAACTTCAAGTGTGGAAAGTGGTGATTCACAATTTTTGAAGGTTATAGTCAGTCCATGGTCACTATAGAATATTGGTTATACTCTATGTATCCTGTGGCTTGTTTGTTTTATGAACAGCGGTCTCTGCCTCTTCACTCTGCCCCTTGGCCTGGCCCCCACTCTCTCCCCTCTCCCTTTATGAACATCGGTCTGTGCCTCTTCACTCCACACCTTGGCTTTGCCCCAACTCTCTCCCCTCTCCCAGCTGGCAACTATCAGCTTGTTATTTTCATTTATTTGCTTTATTTTTTAGATTCCACATGTAAGTGATATCATATAGTATTTGTCTTTCTCTATCTGGCTTATTTCACTAAGTGTAATACTTTCCAAGTTCATTTACAGTTTTGAAAATAAGTATACCTTCTAGGTCCCACCAAAATATCAGATTTATAAATCATGATATAATTTTCCAGCTATTTAGGAGCTATTCTGTTAAATATACTTTTAAAAGTTTTACAAGTTATCTTGTGAGTGAAAGAAGAAAATTTAAAAAATCTATCTAGATGGCCATCTGTGAGAGAATAGCTATTTTGAACTTATGCTGAATGAGGCACTTATGCTTTGTTATTATAAAGCAGCAGTTATACATTGAATTATCAGAAGTCTCTTAAAAACCCGGTATTTTAATCAATGATCTCTTATTTATATATGGCAATCACAGGATTTCTGTTGTTTTATTTCAACGTTTTTTATTTGAATTTTAAAAAATTTATTTATCTATTTTAATTGGAGGCTAATTACTTTACAATATTGTAGTGGGTTTTCAGCTTTTGAAATATGCTTTTTAATTTTCATGAGATCTACCTCATGAGATAATTGAGACCCTGAAACACTGAGACATTACTTCAGGACAAGATGAAAGGCTGACGTCTTTTTGCAGGACAGTAAAGCATTTCCCCTTTCCCAGGGCTCAAAGGGGGGAAATATGAGATTTGTGAAGCTACCATCTCACCTGACTCAGCAATGCATCCTCTTGTCTCTCTTCTAATTTTAGGAGCATCAAACCAATGATTAGGAGAGAAAATATCACAGAGATCACTCATTTTATCCTCTTGGGATTCTCAGATTTTCCCAGAATCATAGTAGTGCTCTTTGTCGTATTCCTGGTGATATACACTTTGACCCTGACTTGGAACCTGTCTCTCCTCATCTTAATAAGAATGGACTCTCACCTCCACACCCCCATGTACTTCTTTCTCAGTAACCTGTCCTTCATAGACATCTGCTACGTGACCTCCACAGCCCCCAAGATGCTCTACGACTT
>NW_024073878.1:0-3615 GCF_014754425.2 Oryx dammah
TATAGTAAGGTGCATGTGTGTTAATTTCAAATTCCTGATTTATCCCTTTCCCTAACTCCCAACATTTCCCCTTGTGTAACCATAAGTTGTTTTGGATATCTGTGAGTCTGCTTCTGTTTTGTAAATAAGTTCATGTGTATCCTTTTAAAATTAATTTTTATTGGAATATAGTTGCTTTACAATGTTGTATTTCCTCTGCACAACAAAGTGAATCAGTTATTTGTTGTTGTTCGGTTGCTAAGTCATGTCTAACTCTTTGTGAATTCATGGACTGATACACTCCAGGCTCATCTGTCCTCCACTATCTCCTGAAGCTTGCTCAAATTCATGATGATTTGTAATCATCATGCTATCTGACCATCTCCTCCTCTGCTGCACCCATCTCCTCTTGCCTTCAGTGTTTCCCAGATAATTTCCAATGAGTCTGCTCTTGGTTGAGTCCCTTTTCTCCACACCATCCCCAGCATTTATCGTTTATAGAATTTTTGATGGCCAATTCTGACTGGTGTGAGGTGATGCCTCATTGTACTTTTGATTTGCATTTCTCTGATAATTAATGGTGCTCAGCATCTTTTCATGTGTTTTTTGGACACCTGTATGTCTTCACTGGAGAATATATACATATGTATTTCAAGTCATCATACTATATACCTTTCACTTATATCTTATTATATGGTGATTACTTTCCAATAAAGCTGGAAACAATAGATAAAAAAAAATAGAGAGAGAGACAAAAACTTTTGCAAATTCAAGGGAAAATGACAGGAATCATAGTAATGGGAGCTTGAAATATATTTCTCAGCTTTTAATACTTGAAATGGTCATCTGAAATAAATTCAATGGGGAAACAGTGGAAGTAGTGACAGATTTTATTTTCTTGGGCTCCAAAATCCCTGTGGACAATGACTGCAACCATGAAATTAAAAGACACTTGCTCCTTGGAAGAAAAGCCATAACAAACCTAGTCAGTGAATTAAAAAGCAGAGACATCACGTTGCCAACAAAAGTCTATATAGTCAAAAGCTATGTTTTTTCCTGTGGTCATGTATGGATGTGAGAGTTGAACCATAAAGAAAGCTGCGTGCATGCGTGCTAAGTCGTTTCAGTAGTGTCCAACTCTTTGTGACCCTATGGACCACAGCCTGCCAGGTTTCTCTATCTGTGGGATTCCCCAGGCAAGAATACTGGAGTGGATTGTCATTTCCTTCTCAGGGGATCTTCCCAACCCAGGGGTGGAAACCGCATCTCTTATGTCTCCTGCATTGGCAGGTGGGTCCTTTACCACTAGCACCAGCTGGGAAGCAGCACCAAAGAATTGATGCTTTTGAACTGTGGTGTTGGAGAAGATTCTTGAGAGTGCCCTGGACTGTCAGGAAATTGAAACAGTCAATCCTAAAGGAAATCAACCCTGAATATTCACTGGAAGAACTGATACTGATGTTGAAGCTCCAATACTTTGGCCACTTGATACAAAGAGCTAACTCATTGGAAAAAAAAAAAAAAAAAATCCTGCTGGTGTCCCCACTGATGGCACTTTTCAGAGTTTATTGTAATTTCTAGTTTTATTGTCCAGCTTCACTAGACTATCAGTTATTATGGGCCAGGGAGCTTTATTCACCATCGCCAGGGCCTCAGCATCTGGTGAATTGCAAAGGGTATGGATTGAATGCCCCACAAACCCATCTTTAAATTAATAAACATTTGTGGAATGAAAGTCTAAATAAATTCTGAAAAGAAGGTATGGAAATGAAATAATTTAGCACATTTATGGCATTCAAATCAGTAAGAAAAGAAAAAAGAAATAATTCAAGAATGACATTGGAAAAAATAAAAGAATGTCATATCATATATAAAATAACTGACACAATTATTTAGTATTTACACATGTAAATATATTCATAAAATTATTACAGATAAAAATAATTTATTTAAATTTGAAGTGGGGAAGAACATGCTTGACAAGGCTCTGAAAGTGGAAACAAAAACAGGAAATTTTAACAGCCAATTAATATTATTAGAAACTTCCATGAGGGACTTCCCTAGTGGTCCAACAATTAGGACCCTGCACTTTCAATGAAGGTAACCCAGGCTTGATTCCTGGTCTGGTTTGGTACAGTCAAAAAAATCAAACAATAAACTGAAGGAAGCATATTCAGTCTAAAAAATAATATAATTCAATAGGACAGGGATTTGCACCTAAACTGCTTGGTTTCAAGTCTTACCTCTATTTCTTACAACTGACTCATCTTGGGCAAGTGACTTTGCTTTGCCTCAGTGATCTGTTTGGTGGATAAAAAATATATTCTGCCTTGTTGGACTGTTGTGTGCTCAAATGAGTTCATATAAGTAAATGCACTGTAGGTTGTTGCAGTAGATGATAGTAGTAGTATAAAGAGCTTGAATACAAATAATGACAAAAATGATAGCCATCACAAGGTAAAAAGGACAAATGTAATGAGCAAAGTAATTCACAAATGCAGGATAAAATTAGCCAATATATGCAAGTATTTGCCTACCAAACTGGCTAAGATTTTAGAACATCATAAGAAGACAAAGTTGGTGAAGCTATGTGGAAACTAACATTCTCATTCACCATTTGTAGAACTAAAGTTCAATGCAGCTATTTCTGGCAAGCATTAATCTCTATGTACCAAAAACCTTAAAGGTATAGGTACAAAGCCTTAAAGCCTTAGAGGTACTCAGCCTATAAAGCAGCAACTCTACTTTTTTTTTTTCAACATTTAAATATTTGTTTATTTATCTATTTATTTGACTGCCCAGGTCTTAGTTGCCATATGCAGGATCTTTAGCTGCAGCATGCAAACTCTCAGTTGCCACATGTGGAATCTAGTTCCCTGACCAGGGATCAAATCTGGGATCCTGCACTGGGAGCATGGAGTCTTAGTTACTGGACCACCAGGGAATTCCCAGAAACCTCACCTTTAGAATAGGATTAAGAGAAGCAATCATGGATGGTCCTACATTTAAACACAGGGAAGTTCAGAGTAACATTTTTCATAATAGCAAAAAATTGTTGAAAACAACTAAATGCTCAATACAGACGGTCAGGTGAGCATATTGCATTTCTGCATATAGTGAAATAACTGGAGGCAGTTAAAAAATTCAGTACTATCCCTGTGATAGCCTGTATTTTTTAATTCTACAATAGAATGCTTTCGTGTGTAAAAGAATAGTTAATGATATAGAAAAATGTCCAAAATATATTCTGGATTGTAAAAACGGGATAAAAAACAACATATGCCAAATTATCTAATCCTGAGGATCTACACTTTTGTCTAATGGTATCAACTGCATTTGAGAGATAGTTTTACGCCAATGCCCATGATGAATTTCAAGGTGGAGATTCCTGTAATGTGTGAGAAATCATCAGGTGCTCAGAAAAGCCAAGACTGTTATTTTACAAGGAGCAAGTCTACTGTAGCATGAAGTAGAAGAATAAAATGTTATAGGATAACTGAATGGTGTTGTTTCAAAGAAAATGAAAACAGTGCTTGCTTTGGTGAAATATTCTTGCTTCTTAAAAAACAGCTGATGATATTTCCTACAATTTTCCTTGTAACAGGAAGGGGCCATGCATCAAAACATCCATCATCT
>NW_024073879.1:0-3615 GCF_014754425.2 Oryx dammah
TATAGTAAGGTGCATGTGTGTTAATTTCAAATTCCTGATTTATCCCTCTCCCTAACTCCCAACATTTCCCCTTGTGTAACCATAAGTTGTTTTGGATATCTGTAAGTCTGCTTCTGTTTTGTAAATAAGTTCATGTGTATCCTTTTAAAATTAATTTTTATTGGAATATAGTTGCTTTACAATGTTGTATTTCCTCTGCACAACAAAGTGAATCAGTTATTTGTTGTTGTTCGGTTGCTAAGTCATGTCTAACTCTTTGTGAATTCATGGACTGATACACTCCAGGCTCATCTGTCCTCCACTATCTCCTGAAGCTTGCTCAAATTCATGATGATTTGTAATCATCATGCTATCTGACCATCTCCTCCTCTGCTGCACCCATCTCCTCTTGCCTTCAGTGTTTCCCAGATAATTTCCAATGAGTCTGCTCTTGGTTGAGTCCCTTTTCTCCACACCATCCCCAGCATTTATCGTTTATAGAATTTTTGATGGCCAATTCTGACTGGTGTGAGGTGATGCCTCATTGTACTTTTGATTTGCATTTCTCTGATAATTAATGGTGCTCAGCATCTTTTCATGTGTTTTTTGGACACCTGTATGTCTTCACTGGAGAATATATACATATGTATTTCAAGTCATCATACTATATACCTTTCACTTATATCTTATTATATGGTGATTACTTTCCAATAAAGCTGGAAACAATAGATAAAAAAAAATAGAGAGAGAGACAAAAACTTTTGCAAATTCAAGGGAAAATGACAGGAATCATAGTAATGGGAGCTTGAAATATATTTCTCAGCTTTTAATACTTGAAATGGTCATCTGAAATAAATTCAATGGGGAAACAGTGGAAGTAGTGACAGATTTTATTTTCTTGGGCTCCAAAATCCCTGTGGACAATGACTGCAACCATGAAATTAAAAGACACTTGCTCCTTGGAAGAAAAGCCATAACAAACCTAGTCAGTGAATTAAAAAGCAGAGACATCACGTTGCCAACAAAAGTCTATATAGTCAAAAGCTATGTTTTTTCCTGTGGTCATGTATGGATGTGAGAGTTGAACCATAAAGAAAGCTGCGTGCATGCGTGCTAAGTCGTTTCAGTAGTGTCCAACTCTTTGTGACCCTATGGACCACAGCCTGCCAGGTTTCTCTATCTGTGGGATTCCCCAGGCAAGAATACTGGAGTGGATTGTCATTTCCTTCTCAGGGGATCTTCCCAACCCAGGGGTGGAAACCGCATCTCTTATGTCTCCTGCATTGGCAGGTGGGTCCTTTACCACTAGCACCAGCTGGGAAGCAGCACCAAAGAATTGATGCTTTTGAACTGTGGTGTTGGAGAAGATTCTTGAGAGTGCCCTGGACTGTCAGGAAATTGAAACAGTCAATCCTAAAGGAAATCAACCCTGAATATTCACTGGAAGAACTGATACTGATGTTGAAGCTCCAATACTTTGGCCACTTGATACAAAGAGCTAACTCATTGGAAAAAAAAAAAAAAAAAATCCTGCTGGTGTCCCCACTGATGGCACTTTTCAGAGTTTATTGTAATTTCTAGTTTTATTGTCCAGCTTCACTAGACTATCAGTTATTATGGGCCAGGGAGCTTTATTCACCATCGCCAGGGCCTCAGCATCTGGTGAATTGCAAAGGGTATGGATTGAATGCCCCACAAACCCATCTTTAAATTAATAAACATTTGTGGAATGAAAGTCTAAATAAATTCTGAAAAGAAGGTATGGAAATGAAATAATTTAGCACATTTATGGCATTCAAATCAGTAAGAAAAGAAAAAAGAAATAATTCAAGAATGACATTGGAAAAAATAAAAGAATGTCATATCATATATAAAATAACTGACACAATTATTTAGTATTTACACATGTAAATATATTCATAAAATTATTACAGATAAAAATAATTTATTTAAATTTGAAGTGGGGAAGAACATGCTTGACAAGGCTCTGAAAGTGGAAACAAAAACAGGAAATTTTAACAGCCAATTAATATTATTAGAAACTTCCATGAGGGACTTCCCTAGTGGTCCAACAATTAGGACCCTGCACTTTCAATGAAGGTAACCCAGGCTTGATTCCTGGTCTGGTTTGGTACAGTCAAAAAAATCAAACAATAAACTGAAGGAAGCATATTCAGTCTAAAAAATAATATAATTCAATAGGACAGGGATTTGCACCTAAACTGCTTGGTTTCAAGTCTTACCTCTATTTCTTACAACTGACTCATCTTGGGCAAGTGACTTTGCTTTGCCTCAGTGATCTGTTTGGTGGATAAAAAATATATTCTGCCTTGTTGGACTGTTGTGTGCTCAAATGAGTTCATATAAGTAAATGCACTGTAGGTTGTTGCAGTAGATGATAGTAGTAGTATAAAGAGCTTGAATACAAATAATGACAAAAATGATAGCCATCACAAGGTAAAAAGGACAAATGTAATGAGCAAAGTAATTCACAAATGCAGGATAAAATTAGCCAATATATGCAAGTATTTGCCTACCAAACTGGCTAAGATTTTAGAACATCATAAGAAGACAAAGTTGGTGAAGCTATGTGGAAACTAACATTCTCATTCACCATTTGTAGAACTAAAGTTCAATGCAGCTATTTCTGGCAAGCATTAATCTCTATGTACCAAAAACCTTAAAGGTATAGGTACAAAGCCTTAAAGCCTTAGAGGTACTCAGCCTATAAAGCAGCAACTCTACTTTTTTTTTTTCAACATTTAAATATTTGTTTATTTATCTATTTATTTGACTGCCCAGGTCTTAGTTGCCATATGCAGGATCTTTAGCTGCAGCATGCAAACTCTCAGTTGCCACATGTGGAATCTAGTTCCCTGACCAGGGATCAAATCTGGGATCCTGCACTGGGAGCATGGAGTCTTAGTTACTGGACCACCAGGGAATTCCCAGAAACCTCACCTTTAGAATAGGATTAAGAGAAGCAATCATGGATGGTCCTACATTTAAACACAGGGAAGTTCAGAGTAACATTTTTCATAATAGCAAAAAATTGTTGAAAACAACTAAATGCTCAATACAGACGGTCAGGTGAGCATATTGCATTTCTGCATATAGTGAAATAACTGGAGGCAGTTAAAAAATTCAGTACTATCCCTGTGATAGCCTGTATTTTTTAATTCTACAATAGAATGCTTTCGTGTGTAAAAGAATAGTTAATGATATAGAAAAATGTCCAAAATATATTCTGGATTGTAAAAACGGGATAAAAAACAACATATGCCAAATTATCTAATCCTGAGGATCTACACTTTTGTCTAATGGTATCAACTGCATTTGAGAGATAGTTTTACGCCAATGCCCATGATGAATTTCAAGGTGGAGATTCCTGTAATGTGTGAGAAATCATCAGGTGCTCAGAAAAGCCAAGACTGTTATTTTACAAGGAGCAAGTCTACTGTAGCATGAAGTAGAAGAATAAAATGTTATAGGATAACTGAATGGTGTTGTTTCAAAGAAAATGAAAACAGTGCTTGCTTTGGTGAAATATTCTTGCTTCTTAAAAAACAGCTGATGATATTTCCTACAATTTTCCTTGTAACAGGAAGGGGCCATGCATCAAAACATCCATCATCT
>NW_024073880.1:0-3613 GCF_014754425.2 Oryx dammah
TGTCAAAGGATTTATATTGTCTCCATAACCCTCTTATTTCCTAAGTCAACAGGAATGCGAAACTTAGACCCATCTCTTGTTTCCCTGGGGCAGCCTCTCCACGGACACCATGATTTTTATGGAGAGAAACTGGAGGGTTCTTAGGGAAGGGTCACATACCACTCATGTGGGCTTTACCCTCGAGCTGCAGCTCTTCCTGCCGCAACCTCAGTCCCCCCCCCTTCAGTCCTTCTTCTGATAAATATGTCTTCACCATCTCCCATCGTGCAGGTCTCAGGTGCTACTCAAGTGAATTTCTGATGAATAAAATGATTTCCAAAGTGAATTTCAGAAGAAAGAAATAACAATAGCTACTGCCCTAATTTTAATAAATTACCAATTTTGAAACATTCGTCATGTTGTAATTGTGTCCTAGGGAACAGAGTTTGGGAACTGCTGTATCTTTGTTAAATGCTCTAATAATCTTTAGATATTCCACTTCGTGGAAAAAATCCAGCATATAATTTGGCAAATCTAGTTGGTTATTTCCTTTTTTCTTTTCTGTTATGTTTATATGATTTCAAGCTTATAGAAAAGTTGCAAGACCAGTATCAGAAACTTGGGTATATACCCTCTACCCAGATTCTCTAATTGTTTATATTTTGCCCCATTTGCTTTATTAGTTTCTTTTTCTGTAAGTAATGCATGCATATTATTTTTTTCTGAGCCATTTGGAGACATTTTTACTATATGTATTTTCTGATAAGAACAGATACTGCACTTGATCTTAGCTAAAAGGCTGAGAAGCAATTGCTATACATATTTCCTAACAAGAATATTGTCTTACACAACTGTTATACTTTTATCAAAATCTGGAAATTTTTTGATACAAAGCTCTTAGCTGACATTCCATAGACAAATTTGGTCAGTTGTCCCATGAAAGTCCTTTGCAGTGATTTTTTTCCCCCCTCTGTTCAAGGCTCTAACTCAAGGTTACATATTGCATGTATTTGTCCTATCTTGTTAGTTTCCATTAATTGTGGAGTAGCTTCTCAGTGCTTCTCTATCTTTCTTGACATGTATTTTGGAAGGAGACAGGCCAGTTATCTTGTAGAATGTTTTTCTTGAATAGATTCAAGTTAGGCGCTTTTGGCAGGAACACCACAAACGTTCTTTCGACCTCGTTTGGCTTTACAGAGGACGATCAGTTCTTCACCTCTGCACCAGCTGGGGTGTCCCACGGTCCAGCTCAGTCCTGACACTAGTTGCCTGGAGTGAGTGCAGACCCCGAGGTTAGGGACCCTGTTGTACAGTGTGGTCCCCACTTAAGATGCCAGCCGTAAGAAGGGGCCCCAGGCTAGCCACATGTGTTTCGGGCTGACTACAA
The DNA here is from genome assembly GCF_014754425.2 of Oryx dammah. NCBI lineage: Eukaryota > Metazoa > Chordata > Mammalia > Artiodactyla > Bovidae > Oryx > Oryx dammah. The sequence continues at coordinate 1,367 of NW_024073880.1, forward strand.
ATGCAAGGGTTCCCCCACTCAGGTTCAGTGATTTGCCGGAATGACTCAGAACTCAGGAAAGTGCCATATTTAAGATTATAGCTGTATGTTTATAAAGGATAGCATTCAGAAATAGCCTACTAGAAGAGATACAAAGGGCAAGGAGTGAGAGGCGGGGGACACAAAACTTCCTTGTCCACCCTCTGTGGCAACACCATCCCAGCACATAGTAGATCACCTTTACCCAAAAGTTCCCTCAATCTGATTTTCTTTTCAGTATGTAGGGATGGGTCATTAAATTATTGGCCATTGTTGACTGGACTCAATCTCCAGGCCCCTCTTCCTTATCCAGTGGCGGGGCTGAATGTTCTGACCCTCTAATCACCCAGTTGGTTTTCCTGGCAGCCAGCCCCAGTCCTGAAGCTGTTTGAGGCCTTCTCCCCCATGAGACTGCATTAGCGTGAGCTCAGGTATGCTTGGCAGGGGCTTATTACGAATATAAGAAGACTATCAGTCAGGTAATTCCAAGGGTTTGAAGAGATCTAATGACAGACCAAACATGTTTTTTTTAATTATACCACAGACCTTCTTAGCATGTGTTACCAGGTAGCACACGATGTTACTTGACCACATTTTTGATGATGTTAAACTTGGTAAGTGGGTTAAAGTGGTGTCCACTGTTTCACTACAAAGATACACTTTTCCCATCGTAATTAATATCTTAAGGGAAGTTATTTTGATATTGTGTAAATACTCTTTTCCTTATCAGTGCACTTACCACTTTGGGCATCTACTAATTTTCCAACTTTATATCAATAATACCATCTATATGTATTAGTTAACATTCAGATGTAAAGAAGAACTTTGCCTTCTTTATTCATTCATTATTTTTATCATTATGGATCCATGGATTTTTATTTTTTTAATGAGTTATGCTGTGTTACTATCTTATTCATATTCTCAGATTATATCCAATTTATTGGCTCCTATGTCCTTTTGGCTCAGTCTATCAAATCCTGAAAGATGATGCTGTGAAAGTGCTGCACTCAATATGCCAGCAAATTTGGAAAACTCAGCAGTGGCCACAGGACTGGAAAAGGTCAGTTTTCATTCCAATCCCAAAGAAAAGCAGTGCCAAAGAATGTTCAAACTTTTGCACGATTGCATTCATCTCTCACATGCTAGCAAAGTAATGCTCAAAGTTCTCCAGGCTAGGCTTGAACAATACATGAATCGTGAACTTCCAGATGTTCAAGCTGGATTTAGAAAAGACAGAGGAACCAGAGATCAAATTGCCAACATCCATTGGATCGTTGAAAAAGCAAGAGAGATCCAGAAAAACATCTGCTTCTGCTTTATTGACTACGTCAAAGCCTTTGCCTGTGTGGATCACAACAGACTGTGGATGATTCTTAAGGAGATGGGAGTACCAGACTACTTGACCTGCCTCCTGAGAAATCTGTATGCTGGTCAAGAAGCAACAGTTAGAACCAGACATGAAACAACAGAGTGGTTCCAAATTGGGAAAGGAGTACGTCAGAGTTGTATATTGTCACCCTGCTTATTTAACTTATATGCAGAGTACATCATGCGAAACTCCAGGCTGGATGAAGCACAGGCTGGAATCAGGATTGCCAGGAGAAATATCAATAACCTCAGATGTGCAGATGACACCACACCCCTGGCATAAAGCAAAGAACTAAAGAGCCTCTTGATGGAAGTGAAAGAAGAGAGTGAAAAAGTTGGCTTAAAACTCAACATCCAGAAAACTAAGATCATGGCACCTGGCCCCATCATTTCATGGCAAATAGATGGGGAAACAATGGAAACAGTGACAGACTTTATTTTGGGGGGTTCTAAAATCACTGCAGATGGTGACTACAGCCATGAAATTAAGACTCTTGCTCCTTGAAAGAAAAGCTATGACCAACCTAGACAGCACATTAAAAAGCAAAGACGTTACTTTGCCAATAAAGGTCTGTCTAGTCAAAGCTATGGTTTTTCCAGTGGTCATGTATGGATATGAGAGTTGGACTATAAGGAAAACTGAGCGCCGAAGAATTGATGCTTTTGAACTGTGGTGTTGGAGAAGACTGTTGAGAGTCCCTTGGACTGCAAGGAGATCCAACCAGTCCATCCTCAAGGAAATCAGTCCTGAATATTCACTGGAAGGACTGATGCTGAAGCTGAAACTCCAATACTTTGGCCACCTGATGCAAAGAGCTGACTCATATGAAAAGTGCCTGATGCTGGGAAAGATTGAAGGCG
>NW_024073881.1:0-436 GCF_014754425.2 Oryx dammah
TACACTTGCTGCAACTCAAGAAGTTCCCCGACATACCCGCCTCCACTCAAGAGGAACACCGAGGGTCTCGCCCACATCAAGAGGAGCCCCGTTTCCTCCTCAAACCTCGAGATGAGGGTTCCATTCCCTGCTTCGTCGGGAATGGATTCCCGGCTTTGCTGTCGCATCTCGGAGGCGGCGCTCTCCACAGGAAAGTGGAGAGGAACTCCAGGGGTCGTGCCACCCTTGACAATGTGCACAAAATGTCTCAGTCCTCTCCAGAAGAACCTGATTTCCCTGCAATTCATCGACATGCACGCCGAGGATCGACTCACACCACAGTGGAACGTGTGACAGCCCTGTCGCAAAGCTTCTTGGGAAAGCCTCCAAAGAATGCCACAGATCCCTGTATCAAGGCTCCGGGAAGCCTGCCACGGCTGCTCCAGCTAGTGAGGAA
>NW_024073881.1:536-1886 GCF_014754425.2 Oryx dammah
ATTTCCCTGCAATTCTTCGACATGCACGACGAGGATTGACTCACACCACAGTGGAACGTGTGACAGCCCTGTCGCAAAGCCTCTTGGGAAAGCCTCCAAAGAATGCCACAGATCCCTATATCAAGGCTCCGGGAAGCCTGCCACGGCTGCTCCAGCTCGTGAGGAAAGCGTCCGTGCATGTCCCCACCCGAGACGAGGACTGACTCCCCTGTGGAGCCCCCAGAAGGACCCCAAGATCCATGTCAGGACTAGATAGGAATCCTCAGGTTCCGTCATAGACTCCACACGAGGTCTTAGGCCCTGGCAACGACTGCAGAGGAATCCCGAGAGGCCCCTCGCAACTCGCATGTAGACTGGCCTGTCCTGAGGCCACAAGGGAGGGTCCCAGGGGTCCCCGTTGTAACTCGAGAAGGTCCCGCCGCAACTCGAGAAAATCCAGGAGGTTCTCCCCTCCAGGCGAGATGAGGCCCTTTTCCGCTGAGGCGTCTCAAGGCAAATCACCCCTTCCCTCTTGAACTTCGAAAGGGTCCTTCACACACTTACTGCAACTCAAGAAGTTCCCCGACATACCCGCCTCCACTCGAGAGGAACACCGAGGGTCCCGCCCACATTAAGAGGAGCCCCGTTTACTCCTCAAAGTTCGAGATGAGGGTTCCTTTCCCTGCTTCGTCGGGAAAGGATTCCCGGCTTTGCTGTCGCATCTCGGAGGCGGCGCTCTCCACAGGAAAGTCGAGAGGAACTTCAGGGGTCGTGCCACCATTCCCAATGTGCACAAAATGTCTCAGTTTTCTCCAGAAGAACCTGATTTCCCTGCAATTCTTCGACATGCACGCCGAGGATCGACTCACACCACAGTGGCACGTGTGACAGCCCTGTCGCAAAACCTCGTGGGAAAGCCTCCAAAGAATGTCACAGATCCCTGGATCAAGGCGCCGGGAAGCCTGCCACGGCTGCTCCAGCTCATGAGAAAAGCGGCCGTGCATGTCCCCACTTGAGACGAGGACTGACTCCCCTGTGGAGCCCCCAGAAGGACCCCAAGATCCATGTCAGCACTGGAGAGGAATGCTCAGGTTCCATCATAGACTCCACAGGAGGTCTTAGGACCTGGCAACGACTGGAGAGGAATCCCGACAGGCCCCTCGCAACTTGCATGGAGACTGGCCTGTCCTGAGGCCACAAGGGAGGGTCCCAGAGGTTCCCGTCGTAACTCGAGAAGGTCCCGCCGCAACTCGATAAAATCCAGGAGGTTCTCCCAACCAGGAGGGATGAGGCCCTTTCCCGCTGAGGAGTCTCGAGCAAATCCCCCCTTCCCTCTTGAACTTTGAAAGAGTCCTTCACACCCTTGCTGCA
>NW_024073881.1:1986-3612 GCF_014754425.2 Oryx dammah
CATACCCGCCTCCACTCGAGAGGAACACCGAGGGTCCCGCCCACATCAAGAGGAGCCCCGTTTCCTCCTCAAAGCTCCAGATGAGGGTTCGTGTCCCTGCTTCGTCGGGAAAGGATTCCTGGCTTTGCTGTCGCATCTCGGAGGGGGCGCTCTCCACAGGAAAGTCGAGAGGAAATTCAGGGGTCCTGCCACCATTCCCAATGTGCACAAAATGTCTCAGTCCACTCCAGAAGAACCTTATTTCCCTGCACTTCCTCGACATGCACGCCGTGGATCGACTCACACCACAGTGGCACGTGTGACAGCCCTGTCGGAAAGCCTCGTGGGAAAACCTCCAAAGAATGCCAAAGATCCCGGTATCAAGGCGCCGGGAGGCCTGCCACGGCTGCTCCAGCTCGTGAGGAAAGCGGCCTTGCATGTCCCCACTGGAGACGAGGACTGACTCCCCAGTGGAGCCCCCAGAAGTACCCCAAGATCCGTGTCAGCACTGGAGAGGAATCCTCAGGTTCAGTCATAGACTCCACACGAGGTCTTAGGCTCCGGCACCGACTACAGAGGAATCCCGACAGGCCCCTCGCAACTCGCATAGACTGGCCTGTCCTGAGGCCACAATGGAGGGTCCCAGAGGTCCCCATCGTAACTCGAGAAGGTCCCGCCGCAACTCGAGAAAATCCATGAGGTTCTCCCCACCAGGCGAGATGAGGCCCTTTTGCGCTGAGGCATCTCGAGGCAAATCACCCCTTCCCTCTTGAGCTTTGAACGAGTCTTTCTCACCCTTGCTGCTACTCAAGAGGTTCTCCGACATACCCGCGTCCACTCGAGAGGAACACCGAGGGTCCCGCCCACATCAAGAGGAGCCCCGTTTCCTCCTCAAAGCTCGAGATGAGGGTTCGTGTCCCTGCTTCGTTGGGAAAGGATTCCCGGCTTTGCTTTCGCATCTGCGAGGCGGCGCTTTCCACAGGAAAGTCGAGAGGAACATCAGGTGTCCTGTCACCATTCCCAATGTGCACAAAATGTCTCAGTCCACTCCAGAAGAACCTGATTTCCCTGCACTTTCTCGACATGCACTCCGAGGATCGAATTACACCACAGTGGCACGTGTGACAGGTCTGTCGGAAAGCCTCGTGGGAAAGACTCCAAAGAATGCCACAGATCCCTGTATCAAGGCGCCGGGAAGCCTGCCACGGCTGCTCCAGCTCGTGAGGACAGCGGACGTGCATGTCCCCACTCGAGACGAGGACTGACTCCCCTGTGGAGCCCCCAGAAGGACCCCAAGATCCGTGTCAGCACTGGAGAGGAATCCAAAGGTTCAGTCATAGACTCCACACGAGGTCTTAGGCCCCGGCACCGACTGCAGAGGAATCCGGACAGGCCCCTCGCAACTCGCATGGAGACTGGCCTGTCCGGAGGACACAAGGGAGGGTCCCAGAGGTCCCCGTCGTAACTCGAGCAGGTCCTGCCGCAACTCGAGAAAATCCAGGAGGTTCTCCCCTCCAGGCGAGATGAGGCCCTTTTCCGCTGAGGCGTCTCGAGGCAAATCACCCCTTCCCTCTTGAACTTCGAAAGGGTCCTTCACACCTTTGCTGCAACTCAAGAACTTCCCCGAAATACCCGCCTCCACTCGAG
>NW_024073882.1:0-3612 GCF_014754425.2 Oryx dammah
TGTCAAAGGATTTATATTGTCTCCATAACCCTCTTATTTCCTAAGTCAACAGGAATGCGAAACTTAGACCCATCTCTTGTTTCCCTGGGGCAGCCTCTCCACGGACACCATGATTTTTATGGAGAGAAACTGGAGGGTTCTTAGGGAAGGGTCACATACCACTCATGTGGGCTTTACCCTCGAGCTGCAGCTCTTCCTGCCGCAACCTCAGTCCCCCCCCTTCAGTCCTTCTTCTGATAAATATGTCTTCACCATCTCCCATCGTGCAGGTCTCAGGTGCTACTCAAGTGAATTTCTGATGAATAAAATGATTTCCAAAGTGAATTTCAGAAGAAAGAAATAACAATAGCTACTGCCCTAATTTTAATAAATTACCAATTTTGAAACATTCGTCATGTTGTAATTGTGTCCTAGGGAACAGAGTTTGGGAACTGCTGTATCTTTGTTAAATGCTCTAATAATCTTTAGATATTCCACTTCGTGGAAAAAATCCAGCATATAATTTGGCAAATCTAGTTGGTTATTTCCTTTTTTCTTTTCTGTTATGTTTATATGATTTCAAGCTTATAGAAAAGTTGCAAGACCAGTATCAGAAACTTGGGTGTATACCCTCTACCCAGATTCTCTAATTGTTTATATTTTGCCCCATTTGCTTTATTAGTTTCTTTTTCTGTAAGTAATGCATGCATATTATTTTTTTCTGAGCCATTTGGAGACATTTTTACTATATGTATTTTCTGATAAGAACAGATACTGCACTTGATCTTAGCTAAAAGGCTGAGAAGCAATTGCTATACATATTTCCTAACAAGAATATTGTCTTACACAACTGTCATACTTTTATCAAAATCTGGAAATTTTTTGATACAAAGCTCTTAGCTGACATTCCATAGACAAATTTGGTCAGTTGTCCCATGAAAGTCCTTTGCAGTGATTTTTTTCCCCCCTCTGTTCAAGGCTCTAACTCAAGGTTACATATTGCATGTATTTGTCCTATCTTGTTAGTTTCCATTAATTGTGGAGTAGCTTCTCAGTGCTTCTCTATCTTTCTTGACATGTATTTTGGAAGGAGACAGGCCAGTTATCTTGTAGAATGTTTTTCTTGAATAGATTCAAGTTAGGCGCTTTTGGCAGGAACACCACAAACGTTCTTTCGACCTCGTTTGGCTTTACAGAGGACGATCAGTTCTTCACCTCTGCACCAGCTGGGGTGTCCCACGGTCCAGCTCAGTCCTGACACTAGTTGCCTGGAGTGAGTGCAGACCCCGAGGTTAGGGACCCTGTTTTACAGTGTTGTCCCCACTTAAGATGCCAGCCGTAAGAAGGGGCCCCAGGCTAGCCACATGTGTTTCGGGCTGACTACAAATGCAAGGGTTCCCCCACTCAGGTTCAGTGATTTGCCGGAATGACTCAGAACTCAGGAAAGTGCCATATTTAAGATTATAGCTGTATGTTTATAAAGGATAGCATTCAGAAATAGCCTACTAGAAGAGATACAAAGGGCAAGGAGTGAGAGGCGGGGGACACAAAACTTCCTTGTCCACCCTCTGTGGCAACACCATCCCAGCACATAGTAGATCACCTTTACCCAAAAGTTCCCTCAATCTGATTTTCTTTTCAGTATGTAGGGATGGGTCATTAAATTATTGGCCATTGTTGACTGGACTCAATCTCCAGGCCCCTCTTCCTTATCCAGTGGCGGGGCTGAATGTTCTGACCCTCTAATCACCCAGTTGGTTTTCCTGGCAGCCAGCCCCAGTCCTGAAGCTGTTTGAGGCCTTCTCCCCCATGAGACTGCATTAGCGTGAGCTCAGGTATGCTTGGCAGGGGCTTATTACGAATATAAGAAGACTATCAGTCAGGTAATTCCAAGGGTTTGAAGAGATCTAATGACAGACCAAACATGTTTTTTTTAATTATACCACAGACCTTCTTAGCATGTGTTACCAGGTAGCACACGATGTTACTTGACCACATTTTTGATGATGTTAAACTTGGTAAGTGGGTTAAAGTGGTGTCCACTGTTTCACTACAAAGATACACTTTTCCCATCGTAATTAATATCTTAAGGGAAGTTATTTTGATATTGTGTAAATACTCTTTTCCTTATCAGTGCACTTACCACTTTGGGCATCTACTAATTTTCCAACTTTATATCAATAATACCATCTATATGTATTAGTTAACATTCAGATGTAAAGAAGAACTTTGCCTTCTTTATTCATTCATTATTTTTATCATTATGGATCCATGGATTTTTATTTTTTTAATGAGTTATGCTGTGTTACTATCTTATTCATATTCTCAGATTATATCCAATTTATTGGCTCCTATGTCCTTTTGGCTCAGTCTATCAAATCCTGAAAGATGATGCTGTGAAAGTGCTGCACTCAATATGCCAGCAAATTTGGAAAACTCAGCAGTGGCCACAGGACTGGAAAAGGTCAGTTTTCATTCCAATCCCAAAGAAAAGCAGTGCCAAAGAATGTTCAAACTTTTGCACGATTGCATTCATCTCTCACATGCTAGCAAAGTAATGCTCAAAGTTCTCCAGGCTAGGCTTGAACAATACATGAATCGTGAACTTCCAGATGTTCAAGCTGGATTTAGAAAAGACAGAGGAACCAGAGATCAAATTGCCAACATCCATTGGATCGTTGAAAAAGCAAGAGAGATCCAGAAAAACATCTGCTTCTGCTTTATTGACTACGTCAAAGCCTTTGCCTGTGTGGATCACAACAGACTGTGGATGATTCTTAAGGAGATGGGAGTACCAGACTACTTGACCTGCCTCCTGAGAAATCTGTATGCTGGTCAAGAAGCAACAGTTAGAACCAGACATGAAACAACAGAGTGGTTCCAAATTGGGAAAGGAGTACGTCAGAGTTGTATATTGTCACCCTGCTTATTTAACTTATATGCAGAGTACATCATGCGAAACTCCAGGCTGGATGAAGCACAGGCTGGAATCAGGATTGCCAGGAGAAATATCAATAACCTCAGATGTGCAGATGACACCACACCCCTGGCATAAAGCAAAGAACTAAAGAGCCTCTTGATGGAAGTGAAAGAAGAGAGTGAAAAAGTTGGCTTAAAACTCAACATCCAGAAAACTAAGATCATGGCACCTGGCCCCATCATTTCATGGCAAATAGATGGGGAAACAATGGAAACAGTGACAGACTTTATTTTGGGGGGTTCTAAAATCACTGCAGATGGTGACTACAGCCATGAAATTAAGACTCTTGCTCCTTGAAAGAAAAGCTATGACCAACCTAGACAGCACATTAAAAAGCAAAGACATTACTTTGCCAATAAAGGTCTGTCTAGTCAAAGCTATGGTTTTTCCAGTGGTCATGTATGGATATGAGAGTTGGACTATAAGGAAAACTGAGCGCCGAAGAATTGATGCTTTTGAACTGTGGTGTTGGAGAAGACTGTTGAGAGTCCCTTGGACTGCAAGGAGATCCAACCAGTCCATCCTCAAGGAAATCAGTCCTGAATATTCACTGGAAGGACTGATGCTGAAGCTGAAACTCCAATACTTTGGCCACCTGATGCAAAGAGCTGACTCATATGAAAAGTGCCTGATGCTGGGAAAGATTGAAGGCG
>NW_024073883.1:0-3607 GCF_014754425.2 Oryx dammah
CTGAAGAATTGATGCTTTTGAACTGTGGTGTTGGAGAAGACTCTTGAATGTCCCTTGGACTGCAAGGAGGTCCAACCAGTCCATTCTGAAGGAGATCAGCCCTGGGATTTCTTTGGAAGGAATGTTGCTAAAGCTGAAACTCCAGTACTTTGGCCACCTCATGAGAAGAGTTGACTGATTGGAAAAGACTGATTCTGGGAAGGATTGAAGGCAGGAGGAGAAGGGAACGACAGAGGATGAGATGGCTGGATAGCATCACTGACTCGATGGACATGAGTTTGAGTGAACTCCAGGAGTTGGTGAAGGACAAGGAGGCCTGGCGTGCTGCAATTCAGGGGGTTGCAAGGAGTCGGACACGACTGAGCGACTGAACTGAACTAAACTGAATGTGAAAAAATATACATATGGTACAACTTCATTTTCATAATATTTATACATAGATATGACTAAGTTCCACTGAATAGGAGTACATATATGAATGACAGAATAGCAAGAAAAATATTAACATAAAAGCCAGGAGAATTGTCGCCTCTGGAAGGATGGATGAGGAAAGATTGGAAGTGGACATGATGGAGGTCCTGGAATGCCAGAAATGTTTTGAGTTTTATCTAAATTGTAGTGAAATTGTGCCTAAATGTTTTAAACTCTCTTCTGTGGTTATATCACAGAAATCTATATTTCTAAGAAGAGAAAAAATTTATGACTAACAAACCTGTGAAAAAATTCCTGATCTAATTTGTAATAATAGAAAAGAAAATTAAATAGATGTAAACCTATACTCACAGATTGCAAAGGCTAAAAGTATCATAAGAATGTAGAAAAGTGGCAGCAACAGTGTACTTTGGAAAACAATATGATATCCTCTAGGAAAGTTGATGGTGCTCAAACCCCATGACTCACCATTTTCACTATTAGTGTATATTTTGCAGAGAAACTCTATTTCACATGCAGGATAATTATATAATAAAGTTAATGGCAATGTTATCTACAAAAGCAGGATATTGGAAACAATTCATCTATTTTACCACTGAAGTATAGATAATTCCATATGATCTCAGGTAATGATGAAAATTAATTACCTTCCTATCATTATGTGCATTAACACATTAATCACACACTGATATAAAAAGAATGCTATAGAAAAATAAATGTAGTATCATTTCTTTTTTATTATTGCTCAAATGCCTGTAATGTGAAAATAAGTAATCATATATATATATATATATATATACATATACATTTGTGGTAAAATATTAAAGAAAAGTGTGTTAAATATAAAATTTAGTTCAAAAATTCTCAATGAAGGAGAGGAAATTTGATTGGAGAGTGATGCAAATGGATTTTAGGTGACACTAGAGGACAGACACACTGAAACCATACTCACAGAAAACTAGTCAATCTATTCACACTAGGACTACAGCCTTGTCTAACTCAATGAAACCAAGCCATGCCCGTGGGGCAACCCATGATGGGCGGGTCATGGTGGAGAGGTCTGACAAAATATGGTCCACTGAAGAAGGGAATGACAAACCACTTCAGTATTCTTGCCTTGAGAACCCCATGAACAATATGAAAAGGCAAAATGATAGGATACTGAATGAGGAACTCCCGAGGTCAGTAGGTGTCCAATATGCTACTGGAGATCAGTGGAGAGGTAACTCCAGAAAGAATGAAGGGATGGAGCCAAAGCAAAAACAATACCCTGCTGTGGATGTGACTGGTGATAGAAACAAAGTCAGATGCTGTAAAGTGCAATATTGCATAGGAACCTGGAATGTTAGGTCCATGAATCACGGCAAATTGGAAGTGGTCAAACAAGAGATGGCAAGAGTGAACGTCGATATTCTAGGAAACAGCGAGCTAAAATGGACTGGAATGGGTGAATTTAACTCAGATGACCATTATATCTACTACTGCAGGCAGGAATCCCTCAGAAGAAATGGAGTAGCCATCATGGTCACCAAAAGAGTCTGATATGCAGTACCTGGATGCAGTCTTAAAAATGACAGAATGATCTCTGTTTGTTTCCAAGGCAAACCATTCAATATCACGGGAATCCAAGCCTATGCCCCAACCAGTAATGCTGAAGAAGCTGAAGTTGAATGGTTCTATGAAGATCTATAAGACCTTGTAGAACTAACACCCAAAAAAGATGTCCTTTTCATTATAGGGGACTGGAATGCCAAAGTAGGAAGTCAAGAAACACCTGGAGTAACAGGCAAATTTGGCCTTGGAATACAGAATGAAGCAGGGCAAAGACTAATAGAGTTTTGCCAAGAAAATGCACTGGTCATAGAAACCACCCTCTTCCAACAACACAAGAGAAGACTCTACACATGGACATCACCAGATGGTCAACACCGCAATCCGACTGATTATATTCTTTGCAACCAAGGATGGAGAAGCTCTATACAGTCAGCAAAAAACAAGACCAGGAGCTGACTGTGGCTCAGATCATGAACTCCTTATTGCCAAATTCAAACTTAAATTGAAGAAAGTAGGGAAAACCGCTAGATCATTTAGGTATGACCTAAATCAAATCCCACATGATTATACAGTGGAAGTGAGAAATAGATTTAAGGGCCTAGATCTGATAGATAGAGTGCCTGATGAACTACGGAATGAGGTTCATGACATTATACAGGAGACAAGGATCAAGACCATCCCCATGGAAAAGAAATGCAAAAAAGCAAAATGGCTGTCTGAGGAGGCCTTACAAATAGCTGTGAAAAGAAGAGAAGCGAAAAGCAAAGGAGAAAAGGAAAGACATAAGCATCTGAAGGCAGAGATCCAAAGACTAGCAAGAAGAGATAAGAAAGCCTTCTTCAGTGATCAATGCAAAGAAATAGAGGAAAAGAACAGAATGATAAAGACTAGAGATCTCTTCAAGAAAATTAGAGATACCAAGGGAACGTTTCATGCAAAGATGGTCTCGATAAAGGACAGAAATGGTATGGACCTAACAGAAGCAGAAGATATTAAGAAGAAGTGGCAAGAATACACAGAAGAACTGTACAAAAAAGATCTTCATGACCCAGATAATCACGATGGTGTGATCACTCATCTAGAGCCAGACTTCCTGGAATGTGAAGTCAAGTGGGCCTTAGAAAGCATCACTACGAACAAAGCTAGTGGAGGTGATGGAATTCCAGTGGAGCTATTTCAAATCCTGAAAGATGATGCTGTGAAAGTGCTGCACTCAATATGCCAACAAATTTGGAACACTCAGCAGTGGCCACAGGACTGGAAAGAGTCAGTTTTCATTCCAATCCCAAAGAAAGACAATGCCAAAGAATGCTCAAACTACCGCACAATTGCACTCATCTCACATGCTCAAAATTCTCCAAGCCAGGCTTCAGCAATATGTGAACCGTGAACTTCCTGATGTTCAAGCTGGTTTTAGAAAAGGCAGAGGAACCTGAGATCAAATTGCCAACATCCACTGGATCATGGACAAAGCAAGAGAGTGCCAGAAAAACATCTATTTCTGCTTTATTGACTATGCCAAAGCCTTTGACTGTGTGGATCACAATAAACTGTGGAAAATTCTTTAAGAGATGGGAATACCAGACCACCTGACCTGCCTCTTGAGAAACATGTATGCAGG
>NW_024073884.1:0-3605 GCF_014754425.2 Oryx dammah
CTGAAGAATTGATGCTTTTGAACTGTGGTGTTGGAGAAGACTCTTGAATGTCCCTTGGACTGCAAGGAGGTCCAACCAGTCCATTCTGAAGGAGATCAGCCCTGGGATTTCTTTGGAAGGAATGTTGCTAAAGCTGAAACTCCAGTACTTTGGCCACCTCATGAGAAGAGTTGACTGATTGGAAAAGACTGATTCTGGGAAGGATTGAAGGCAGGAGGAGAAGGGAACGACAGAGGATGAGATGGCTGGATAGCATCACTGACTCGATGGACATGAGTTTGAGTGAACTCCAGGAGTTGGTGAAGGACAAGGAGGCCTGGCGTGCTGCAATTCAGGGGGTTGCAAGGAGTCGGACACGACTGAGCGACTGAACTGAACTAAACTGAATGTGAAAAAATATACATATGGTACAACTTCATTTTCATAATATTTATACATAGATATGACTAAGTTCCACTGAATAGGAGTACATATATGAATGACAGAATAGCAAGAAAAATATTAACATAAAAGCCAGGAGAATTGTCGCCTCTGGAAGGATGGATGAGGAAAGATTGGAAGTGGACATGATGGAGGTCCTGGAATGCCAGAAATGTTTTGAGTTTTATCTAAATTGTAGTGAAATTGTGCCTAAATGTTTTAAACTCTCTTCTGTGGTTATATCACAGAAATCTATATTTCTAAGAAGAGAAAAAATTTATGACTAACAAACCTGTGAAAAAATTCCTGATCTAATTTGTAATAATAGAAAAGAAAATTAAATAGATGTAAACCTATACTCACAGATTGCAAAGGCTAAAAGTATCATAAGAATGTAGAAAAGTGGCAGCAACAGTGTACTTTGGAAAACAATATGATATCCTCTAGGAAAGTTGATGGTGCTCAAACCCCATGACTCACCATTTTCACTATTAGTGTATATTTTGCAGAGAAACTCTATTTCACATGCAGGATAATTATATAATAAAGTTAATGGCAATGTTATCTACAAAAGCAGGATATTGGAAACAATTCATCTATTTTACCACTGAAGTATAGATAATTCCATATGATCTCAGGTAATGATGAAAATTAATTACCTTCCTATCATTATGTGCATTAACACATTAATCACACACTGATATAAAAAGAATGCTATAGAAAAATAAATGTAGTATCATTTCTTTTTTATTATTGCTCAAATGCCTGTAATGTGAAAATAAGTAATCATATATATATATATATATATACATATACATTTGTGGTAAAATATTAAAGAAAAGTGTGTTAAATATAAAATTTAGTTCAAAAATTCTCAATGAAGGAGAGGAAATTTGATTGGAGAGTGATGCAAATGGATTTTAGGTGACACTAGAGGACAGACACACTGAAACCATACTCACAGAAAACTAGTCAATCTATTCACACTAGGACTACAGCCTTGTCTAACTCAATGAAACCAAGCCATGCCCGTGGGGCAACCCATGATGGGCGGGTCATGGTGGAGAGGTCTGACAAAATATGGTCCACTGAAGAAGGGAATGACAAACCACTTCAGTATTCTTGCCTTGAGAACCCCATGAACAATATGAAAAGGCAAAATGATAGGATACTGAATGAGGAACTCCCGAGGTCAGTAGGTGTCCAATATGCTACTGGAGATCAGTGGAGAGGTAACTCCAGAAAGAATGAAGGGATGGAGCCAAAGCAAAAACAATACCCTGCTGTGGATGTGACTGGTGATAGAAACAAAGTCAGATGCTGTAAAGTGCAATATTGCATAGGAACCTGGAATGTTAGGTCCATGAATCACGGCAAATTGGAAGTGGTCAAACAAGAGATGGCAAGAGTGAACGTCGATATTCTAGGAAACAGCGAGCTAAAATGGACTGGAATGGGTGAATTTAACTCAGATGACCATTATATCTACTACTGCAGGCAGGAATCCCTCAGAAGAAATGGAGTAGCCATCATGGTCACCAAAAGAGTCTGATATGCAGTACCTGGATGCAGTCTTAAAAATGACAGAATGATCTCTGTTTGTTTCCAAGGCAAACCATTCAATATCACGGGAATCCAAGCCTATGCCCCAACCAGTAATGCTGAAGAAGCTGAAGTTGAATGGTTCTATGAAGATCTATAAGACCTTGTAGAACTAACACCCAAAAAAGATGTCCTTTTCATTATAGGGGACTGGAATGCCAAAGTAGGAAGTCAAGAAACACCTGGAGTAACAGGCAAATTTGGCCTTGGAATACAGAATGAAGCAGGGCAAAGACTAATAGAGTTTTGCCAAGAAAATGCACTGGTCATAGAAACCACCCTCTTCCAACAACACAAGAGAAGACTCTACACATGGACATCACCAGATGGTCAACACCGCAATCCGACTGATTATATTCTTTGCAACCAAGGATGGAGAAGCTCTATACAGTCAGCAAAAAACAAGACCAGGAGCTGACTGTGGCTCAGATCATGAACTCCTTATTGCCAAATTCAAACTTAAATTGAAGAAAGTAGGGAAAACCGCTAGATCATTTAGGTATGACCTAAATCAAATCCCACATGATTATACAGTGGAAGTGAGAAATAGATTTAAGGGCCTAGATCTGATAGATAGAGTGCCTGATGAACTATGGAATGAGGTTCATGACATTATACAGGAGACAAGGATCAAGACCATCCCCATGGAAAAGAAATGCAAAAAAGCAAAATGGCTGTCTGAGGAGGCCTTACAAATAGCTGTGAAAAGAAGAGAAGCGAAAAGCAAAGGAGAAAAGGAAAGACATAAGCATCTGAAGGCAGAGATCCAAAGACTAGCAAGAAGAGATAAGAAAGCCTTCTTCAGTGATCAATGCAAAGAAATAGAGGAAAAGAACAGAATGATAAAGACTAGAGATCTCTTCAAGAAAATTAGAGATACCAAGGGAACGTTTCATGCAAAGATGGTCTCGATAAAGGACAGAAATGGTATGGACCTAACAGAAGCAGAAGATATTAAGAAGAAGTGGCAAGAATACACAGAAGAACTGTACAAAAAAGATCTTCATGACCCAGATAATCACGATGGTGTGATCACTCATCTAGAGCCAGACTTCCTGGAATGTGAAGTCAAGTGGGCCTTAGAAAGCATCACTACGAACAAAGCTAGTGGAGGTGATGGAATTCCAGTGGAGCTATTTCAAATCCTGAAAGATGATGCTGTGAAAGTGCTGCACTCAATATGCCAACAAATTTGGAACACTCAGCAGTGGCCACAGGACTGGAAAGAGTCAGTTTTCATTCCAATCCCAAAGAAAGACAATGCCAAAGAATGCTCAAACTACCGCACAATTGCACTCATCTCACATGCTCAAAATTCTCCAAGCCAGGCTTCAGCAATATGTGAACCGTGAACTTCCTGATGTTCAAGCTGGTTTTAGAAAAGGCAGAGGAACCTGAGATCAAATTGCCAACATCCACTGGATCATGGACAAAGCAAGAGAGTGCCAGAAAAACATCTATTTCTGCTTTATTGACTATGCCAAAGCCTTTGACTGTGTGGATCACAATAAACTGTGGAAAATTCTTTAAGAGATGGGAATACCAGACCACCTGACCTGCCTCTTGAGAAACATGTATGCAGG
>NW_024073885.1:0-1414 GCF_014754425.2 Oryx dammah
CCATGAATGTGGAATGAAGTATAAGTGAGACAAGAACGAAAGGCAGGTCTTTCCTGGTGGTCCAGTGGTTACAACTCAGTGCTTTCGCTGCTGTGGGCCCAGCATCGGTCCCTGGTCAGAAAACTAAGAACCCATAAACTGTGCAAGACAAGAGAAAAATGAGATGAATGAATGGTGACCACAGATCGAGGAGACCCTAGTGATCTGAAAGATAGGACCTGTGTGGTAGTGGTCATTGTATGCCAGGGATTGAGAGGGTCCAGCATGTGTTCACCTGCTGACGCCGGTCAGAGGGACAAGCCTAGTAACACATGGGAAAGACTTGGCAGATCCTGGGGCAGGATTCACATCAACGGCCCCAGTCTTGCTTGTCTTCCCTCCCCATGTGGATTAATCATCCTTTACTGATTCCTGGACAAGGCCTGCAACAGCTCTCCTGCCCTCTGGATCTTTGTCAGAGTCTCACCTAACAAGCCCAGTTCTAGAAGAGCTCACCTGTAAAGCTTTCTCGGGGCTTGCAAAGGAGCAGGCTTAACCTACTGGAAAAGAAACCCCTCTGGGCCAATATCTGGCTGTTTGTTTCTGGTATCTTAGTTTCCTCACTCATAGTTTGGAACTAATTTTCATGTATTTGATTTTTGCTGTTTCTTCTGAGTTCTATTTGAGGACTACGAAGCCAAGTGTAACAGCCGCAGCTGGCTGCGATATTCCACGTTTATTAGTCAGAGGTATTCAAGGAAACAGAACCAATAAGAGACATTTTATACCTATATCTATCTATCTATCTATATCTATATCTGTCTATTTATCTATATCTTGGCTGCTGGTTTAGTCACTAAGTCGTGTCTGACTCTTGTGACCCCACAGACTGTAGCCCGCCAGGCTCCTCTGCCTATGGGATTCTCCAGGCAAGGATACTGGAGTGGGTTGCCATTTCCTTCTCCAGGGGATCTTCCCGACCCAGGAATCAGACCTGGGTCTCCTGCGTTGCAGGCAGATTCTTTACCAACTGAGCTATGAGGGAAGCCAAGAGATCTATCTATCTATCTCTCTACCTATCTTGAGGTTTATCTTGAGTTTCGTTCCCTATTTACGGAGGCTGAGAAATTCCACAGTCTCCTGCCTACAAGGTATAAAGCCAGGAAAGCCAGTGGTGTAATTCAGTCCAAGTCTGAAGGCCTGTGAACCAGGGGGGCTGGTGGTGTGAATCCTAGGTGAAGAGAAGGAGAAACCTAGGAGAAATATTTTATCTCAAGCAGCGAGATAGGGAAAAAAGGGGAAGAATTCTTCCTTTCTCTGCTTTCGTTCCATCCGGGCCCTCGGCGGATTGGATGATGCCTACCCACACTGGGGAAGGCCTTCTGTTTTCCTAAGTCACCGATTCAAATGCTCATCTCATCCAGAAACACCCTCA
>NW_024073885.1:1424-3604 GCF_014754425.2 Oryx dammah
GAAGCCTCAAATGAGCTTTCCCATGGGAAGGACAGTGCTCCCATTAGATCATCTTTCCTAGGAGCACTGCGCACTGTGACCATGCAGTCCAGCTAAGGGACCCCGTGGCTATGTGGTCCACACACCATGTAGAGTGTAGGTGAGGTAAACACTCAAGGTAGTCAAGCCTAGGGGAACTGCGCCTTCTTGTTTGTACAGTTCACAAATTGCGAGCAGGTGCAGAAACCTCTCAGCAAGCGGCCTCCTGAAAGGAAGTGGGCTTCCAGTTTCACTTTGGATAACCGTGAAGCTTAGGGGACATTTGCAGCAGAGATATGAAGTCCTCATCTCTTTCTTCCTATAGCAATAGGAGACATAACTCTTGTGGTTGGGGTGGGAACATGAATTCAGGAAAAGAGTTAGGGAAGTGATTTATGCCTGGGCCTTGTAGGAAGGACAGGATTTTCACAGATAGAAAAGCAGGAAAGGATATGAAATTCCTGAAAAGGGTGGTACCAATCCTAGCAAGCTTCTAAGAGTTAGCCTGTTGTCAGTGTTCCCTGGTCTTCCCCAAATGTCTGCAACCTGAACTGACTTGCAAAATATCCAGGTGCAAACCTTGGGTCCCTCACGCCATGCACAGCCCGGTACCATCTGACCCCAGGGCTCAGAAACAAGTCCTCTGCCTCTCTGCTCTGACACATCTCCATGTCCGTATCTAATAGGAAAAACTCCCATGTTGCCTGGAAGGAGTAAATCTCGGAAGGCTTCCTGGAGGGGGGACGTAATTGATCTAGGCCCGGGTAAATTGAATGTGCATGCTTTCCAAAGTCTAAGATGACAAGAAACAAAGCGCAAGGCATGTGCAAAGGCCTAAGGAGTAGAGCTAGGCCTTGAGGGATGGACACGGATATAGAAAGACATAGGGATAGGAGCAGAGATTTCATGACGTCCGCTGGGCCTTGGGAAATGGACAGTTTCCCGCCAGTACACCTGCCTGAGAGGAATGGCCAGTCTCCCCGTCAGTCATCGCAGGCCCACCAATGACGACGTTGGGAGGCGGGGGCGGGAAAGGCGGAAGAAGCCCTAGCGCGTGCCTAAGCTCGTGACTGTCTGGACTGTGCTTCCGTAGACCGCTTTCCTCGGTTAGGATTTAACGTGGCGGCTCCCTTTCCGGAGATCGCAAAAGTGTAAGTTTTGGTAACTCTATTCGTATTTGGCTGTCTGCGGTGTGAGGTGGAGAGTCGGGTAGCTGGTGTGTCCTGATGGACACTTTGATAGACGTGTCTGCGGGCTCCTGGGTGGATGGCGGAGAAGATGTCTCAGGCACTTCCGGGTTTGGTGGTGGGCATTATGGTAACGGCATGCTGCAATTTGAAGAAGATTTTCTTTGTTTAAATGTGGGTCTCGAAGCTTCCATCCCAGTTGTGGTCTTAATGCTTTGTAGTGTTTGCGGCTTAAAGTGAGGGAACGGTGGGTGCGTTTGGCTGGGTGGCTGGGGGCGCCGCACAGTCTGCCTGGTGACTGGCGGCCGCCATGGAGCTGCTTCTGCTTTCTATTGTGGGGCGTTTGGGGTGGATACATCGTTGTCGTTGTCGGGGATTGGTTCAAATGTTGATCTTGGCCATTTTTGCGACCTTTCTTAACCACTGAGGGTATTTCTGTTATTTTCCACGTGAAACGAGACAGTAAGGCTCTGAGGGATCACGTGCGGTGTTAGGCCAGCTGACGGCCCTTGGCTGCCTTGGTGTTTTGTGGATAAGGGAAAGGGGAAGTTTGCCCCAGCCACTCATGTTGGGAGCTTCCAAGTTAGCTAGTTTTCCTGCAACTGGGTTAGGCTGTCCATCTGCAAGCAAGTCTCCTTGTAGATCTGCATAATCACTGTTTCCTTCAGGACCTGTGATGGAGAAATCTAGTACTGGCCAGCCTGTGGGCCTGTAATGAGAAGAGAGTGGACCCGGAATTAGCTGTGCAGACCTGCCAGATGAGTAAGTGCTACCTTACGCTGTGTGGGGCCACAAATGCTGGGAGGAGGGTAGCATCCATCCCATCAGCTGGAACGTTATTTAACATGGTGTGGCAATGTCTTCCCCGTGTCTCTAAGATAGGAACTTCCAACAATGTCAGGATCACTCCCTGAGCGCTGCTCAGACACTAGGTTTCTAATCGATGTCTTTAACTAGTCAGTGGCATCTTTCTCC
>NW_024073886.1:0-3604 GCF_014754425.2 Oryx dammah
TTTTGGAGTCTTTGAGAAAGCATTCCAGTGCAAAGGATGGCTAGTACATGAAGAACCCTGAATGATTGGAAAGTGTTCCACTGACTAAACTGAGAATGAGCCCCAGAGTCCAGGACATCACAACTGCCTACATTGGCATCAGAAATTTGCAGATCATAAAGACCATCTGGGTTAGGTCATAGCAAAGTGAAATCAGTGAATTTACTTCTTGGGCATCTCATTTTTAAAGTAAACATTCACATTTGATATGTTTCTTCTATATTCCAAACTCTTAATATATGTGATCATAATGTTTTTCTCTTTGACCTTCCTTATCTTCTTATTATTATTATCTCCTTTGGTGACTCATCCAATTTCATGGTAACTTTCAACTACTACTTAGTAGAAATGGATAGAAAGAACAAAGTAGATAGAATTCAGAGTTGTTTTCAAGGAAAATTCAAGAGAAACTCTAGATATACTAAAAGATTTAGGCAAGTTAGTTGCATAATAATCAATATTAAAATACTGATATTGTCTTATGTTTCTGTTGTTAGTCATTCAGTCATGTCCCATTCTTTGCAATCCCGTGGACTGTAGCCTGCCAGGCTCCTCCATCCATGAGATTCTCCAGGCAAGAATGGTGGAGTGGGTTGCCATTTCCTTCTCCTCCTTTCCCAGTTTTAACCAGTCTCTTGTTCCATGTCTTGTTTTAACTGTTGCTTCTTGACCTGCATACAGGTTTCCCAGGAGGCAGTTAAGGTAGTCTAGCATTCCATTGCTTTAAGAATTTTCCAGTTTGTTGTGGTCCACACAAAGGCTTTAGCGTAGTCAGTGAAGCAGAAGTAGATGTTTTTCTGGAATTCTCTTGCTTTTTTAGTGATCCAGTGGATGCTGGCAATTTGTTCTCTGGTTCCTCTGCCTTTTCTAAATCCAGCTTGAACACTTGGAAGTTCTCGGTTCACATACTGTTGAATCCTAGCTTGGAGAATTTTGAGTATTACTTTGCTAGCATGTGAAATGAGTGCAGTTGTGTGGTAGTTTGAACATTCTTTGGCATTGTCTTTCTTTGGGATTTATGAAAACTGACCTTTTCTAGTCCTGTGGCCACTACTGAGTTTTCTAAATTTGCTGGCATAGGAGATCAAGCCAGTCAATCCTAAAGGAAATCAATCCTGAATATTCACTGGAAGGACTGATGCTGAAGCTTAATCTCCAATATTTTGGCCACCTGATGTGAAGAGCCGACTCATTAGAAAAGATCCTGATGTTAGGAAAGATTGAAGGTGGGAGGAGGAGGGCACAAGAGAGGACGAGATGGTTGGATGGCATCACCGATTCAAGGGACATGAATTTGAGCAAGCTCCAGGAGATAGTGAAGGACAGGGAAGCCTGGCGTGCTGCAGTCCATAAAGTTGCAAAGAGTCGGACAAGACTGAGCGACTGAACAACAACCACATAACTAGTAATTCCCCTGGACTGAATAATGCCGGTGAATGTCTTCATGCCCTCAGAATAGGGACTGCTTTAAACAGGGTACAAAATACATAGATATAAAGGGAAAGATTGATGAAAAATTGACATGAGAAATTTAAAAAACATTTTCATTACGTAAGTCAATGATTAGCACACTTTTTTCTGTGAAGGGCCAGTTACTCTGGCGATACTGTCTTTTCCCAACTACTTACCTCTGCCTTTGCAGCATGAAAGCAAACAAAGGGACAGTATTTTAATGATGTATAATAAGTGAAACTTTATATACAAAAATAGAGAGTGGGACAGAATTAACGTGTGGACCATACTTTGTGCCTTCTTGATATAGGTCATCAAAAAAGATACGCCTTACCATGAGAGAAAATATTTGCAATACATATAACTGACAAAGGAGTTTTATCCATGATGAATTGGCAAATCATATGAAAAAGGTCAACAGCCTAGCTCAGAGAATTGGCAGGAGGCTAGAACAGGTACTTTTCTAAAGAGGAAATACAAGTGTCCAGCAAAGAGATGTTAATATGTTATGCTTTGTTAGTTATCAGGGATATGCAGATTAAACCACAATACATGAATGTGTTAGTCAGTCACTCATATCCAGCTCTTTGTGACCCCATGGACTGTAGCCCACCAGGCTCCTCTGTCCATGGAGTTAGTTCTCCAGGAAAGAGTACTGGAGTGGGTTACCATTCCCTCCTCCAGGGGATCTTCTCGACCCAGCCCAGTTCACTTAAAGACGGAGAAGACTAAGCATTTATGAGCCTGTGGGTTAGCAGGGGCTTCATGCCCTATGTTGATGACACGCGTGCTCTGACGGAGCCATTCTCCCAGGTTTACTCTATGTATGAACCAGAGGACATGTGTAGTGAAGTTCCTCAAACTCGTAATGTTCATAATTATCTCCAGCTAGAGACAGCAGAAGTGTCCTTTAACAGTAGAATGGTTGAAACTGGTTAGTTCACAAAGTAGAATAATTCATAAACTGAAATATTAGATGACAATGAAAAGAAGTATGCAGTTACATTCCATAGTATGTTTGAACCTCACTAATACAACTTTGAGTAACAGAAACCAGTCACAAAATAATGTACATTACGTGATTCTACTTATATAAAATTCTATAATAAGAAAAGTGAAATAATGTAATATTAATGCATTATATATAATAGAATAAAAATTTAATATAGTTATAAGGATGCTTAATTGAAGGGTAAAAGTGAAAAGACAAGTAAAGAGATGATTTTCATGAAAATTAGGATGGAAAAGTCTCTTTTACCAACTTCAACTTTCAAGGAGGATGTAGTTAGTTGAGCCAGGCCAGTGATTCCACTGTAATAAGAAAGGTAAAACTGGAAAAGTTTCAAAGCTCCTGTTTTTAAAAGCATCAGAAAATGGAAGCAATTTTGGAACAGGAGGTAATTAATCTTATCTCTGTATCTCCTACAGCTCTTGGTGCCCTGCCTTTCACATGGCTAGTTCACTGAATATTGAATGAATGAAAACAGTGAGAGGGAAAAGGCACACACCTGGAGTGGAAGATGGAGAAAAATGTTTGCTGCTTCCCATAGTCAAAATTTTTCCAAATTTTCCTGGCATATTGAGTGCAGCGCTTTCACAGCATCATCTTTCAGGATTTGAAATAGCTGGAATTCCATCACCTCCACTAGCTTTGTTCATAGTGATGCTTTCTAAGGCCCACTTGACTTCATATTCCAGGATATCTGGCTCTAGGTCAGCGATCACATCATCATGATTATCTTGGTCATGAAGCTCTTTTTTGTATAGTTCTTCTGTGTATTCTTGCCACCTCTTCTTAATATCTTCTGGTTCTGTTAGGTCCAGACTATTTCTGTCCTTTATTGAGCCCATCTTTGCATGAAATGTTCCCTTGGTATCTCTAATGTTCTTGAAGAGATCTCTAGTCCTTCCAATTCTGTTGTTTTCCTCTCTTTCTTTGCATTGATTGCTGAGGAAGGCTTTCTTATCTCTTCTTGCTATTCTTTAGAACTCTGCATTCAGATGTTTATATCTTTCCTTTTCTCCTTTGCTTTCGCTTCTCTTCTTTTCACAGCTATTTGTAAGGCCTCCTCAGACAGCCATGTTGCTTTTTTTGCATTTCTTTTCCATGGGG
>NW_024073887.1:0-2500 GCF_014754425.2 Oryx dammah
ATTGTATGGGCATATAATTGCTGATAGTAGTCTCTTATGATCCTTTGCATTTCTGTGTTGTCTGCTGTGATCTCTCCATTTTCATTTCTAATTTTATTGATTTGATTTTTCTCTCCTTGTTTCTTATGAGTCTGGCTAATGGTTTATGAATTTTTTTTATCCTCTCAAAGAACCAGCGTTTGGCTTTGTTGATTTTTGCTATGGTCTCTTTTGTTTCTTTTGCATTTATTTCTTCCCTAATTTTGAAGCTTTCTTTCCTTCTACTAACTCTGCAGTTCTCCAATTCTTCCTTTTCTAGTTGCTTTAGGTGTAGAGTTAGGTTATTTATTTGACTTTTTTCATATTTCTTGAGATATGCCTGCATTGCTATGAACTTTCCTGTTAGCACTGCTTATATAGTGTCCCACAGGTTTTGGGTTGTGTTTTCATTTTCCTTCTTTTCTATGCATATTTTGATTTCTTTTTTGATTTCTTCTGTGATTTGTTGGTTATTCAGAAGTGTGTTTTTCAGCCTCCATATGTTGGAATTTCTAATAGATTTTCTCCTGTAATTGAGATCTAATCTTAATGCATTGTGGTCAAAAAATATGCTTGGAATGATTTCGAATTTTTTGAAATTATCAAGGTTAGATTTATGGCACAGGATGTGATCTATCCTGGAGAAGGTTCCTTGAGCACTTGAGATAAAGGTGAAATTCATTGTTTTGGGGTGAAATGTCCTATAGATATTAATTGGGTCTAACTGGCCTGTTGTATCATTTAAAGTTTGCATTTCCTTGTTAATTTTCTGTTTAGTTGTTCTGTCCATAGGTGTGAGTGGGGTATTAAATTCTCCCACTATTAATGTGTTGTTGTTAATTTCCCCTTTTATACTTGTTAGCACTTGTCTTACATATTGCCGTGCTCCTATGTTGGGTGCATATATATTTATAATTGTTATATCTTCTCCTTGGATTGATCCTTTGATCATTATGTAGTGGCCTTCTTTGTCTCTTCTCACAGCCTTTGTTTTAAAGTCTATTTTATCGGATATGAGTATTGCTACTCCTGCTTTCTTTTGGTCTCTATTTGGGTGGAATACCTTTTTCCAGCCCTTCACTTGCAGTCTGTATGTGTCCCTTGTTTTGAGGTGGGTCTCTTGTAGGCAGCATATATAGGGATCTTGTTTTTGTATCCATTCAGCCAGTCTTTGCCTTTCAGTTGGGGCATTCAACCCACTTACGTTTAAGGTAACTATTGATAAGTATGATCCCGTTGCCATTTACTTTATTGTTTTGGGTTCGGGTTGATAGGCCCTTTTTGTGTTTGCTGTCTAGAGAAGATCCTTTAGCATTTGTTGGAGAGCTGGTTTGGTGGTGCAGAATTCTCTCAGCTTTTGCTTGTCTGTAAAGCTTTTGATTTCTCCTTCATATTTGAATGAGATCCTTGGTGGGTACAGTCATTACGGCTGTATGTTATTTTCTTTCATCACTTTAGTATGTCTTGCCATTCCCTCCTGGCCTGAAGTGTTTCTATGGAAACATCTGCAGTTATCCTTATGGGAATCTCCTTGTGTGTTATTGTTGTTTTTCCCTTGCTGCTTTTAATATTTGTTCTTCGTGTTTGATTTTTGTTGATTTGATTAATATGTGTCTAGGGGTGTTTCTCCTTGGGTTTATCCTGTTTGGGACTCTCTGGGTTTCTTGGACTGGGTGATTATATCCTTCCCCATTTTAGGGAAGTTTTGAACTATTATCTCCTCATGTATTTCTCATGGTCTTTCTTTTTGTCTTCTTCTTCTGGGACTCCTATGATTTGAATATTGGAGGGTTTCATATTGTCCTGGAGGTCTCTGAGATTGTCCTCATTTCTTTAAATTCGTTTTTATTTTTTCCTCTCTGATTCATTTATTTCTACCATTCTATCCTTTATTTCACTAATCCTAATTTCTTCCTCCATTATTCTACTATTTGTTGCCTGCAGAGTGTTTCTGATCTCATTTATTGCATTATTCATTATATATTGACTTTTTTAAAAAATTTCTTCTAGGACCTTGTTAAACCTTTCTTGCATCTTCTCACTCCTTGTCTCCAGGCTATTTAGCTGTGATTCCATTTTGATTTCTTGATTTTGGATCATTTTCACTATCAATATTCGGAATTCTTTCTCAGGTAGATTCCCTATCTCTTCCTCTTTTGTTTGGTTTGGTGGGCATTTCTACTGTTCCTTTACCTGCTGAGTATTCCTCTGTCTCTTCGTCTTGGTTATATTGCTGCATTTGGGGTGGCCTTTCTGGATTCTGGGAATTTGTGGAGTTCTTTTTATTATGGAGTTTCCTCGCTGTGGGTGGGGTTGTATCAGTGGCTTGTCAAGGTTTCTTGGTTAAGGAAGCTTGTGTTGGAGTTCTGGTGGGTGAAGCTGGATTTCTTCTCTCTGGAGTGCAATGGAGTGTCTAGTAATGAGTTATGAGACGTCAGTGGTTTTGGAGTAACTTTGAGCTGCCTGTATGTTGAAGCTCAGG
>NW_024073889.1:0-2706 GCF_014754425.2 Oryx dammah
TTCAAGTCAGCCTGCAGTTTAGCCTTGCCCACGGAGCCTAAGTGGGGACATGCAAGGACACCAGGGCATGACACAGAGCCACACCCCTACAGTGTCTGGAACAAGATACAAGACTATGTATGGTGCTACAAATATGACACCTATATACTGACGCCTACATAGAGGAGATGCTTTTCCTGTCAGTCATTAAAAATATTCCTTCATTTAGTACACACATATTGATTACTAGCATGTCTCAGGTCGTATCTGCAACGCTTGAAATTACAAGGCCAGTGATGTGAGGTGGATGATGGGAATATCACACTGGTGGACCAGACAGACACGTAAACAGAAAAGAAGTGCAAAGGAGAAACCCAGGGCATGGACCTAAGGGAAAAGCAAAACAAAACGGTGGGTAGGGTGGCCAAGAAGCAGGAGGAAAGCGAGAAGATAAGGTTCATTCTAAGAGTGAAACAGGTTATATGTAACAGAGTCGTGCTTTGACCCAGGCTGTGGATGAGAGTCACAACCTCTCCTGCATCACGGCCCTTTTGCGGGTGGTGTCTGGGAGTCTACAGATTCTGAAGGGAGAGAAAGAAAATACATAGTGCAGGGGATACATGCACCCGCCCTGATAGAGATGCAGGCGCAGCTTGATACAGTAGCCAGGTGGGGATGAGCAGAGCTGGATTTGGTGACTCAAGGAAGAAATGTGCAAATGAATGCACAGGGAGAAAACGCATTGAGAGGGGGTAAACAGCTCCACCTCCCATTTCTGTACCAGGGTAGGTGCTCCATTCCTGTTGAGAGAAGGCTCCCTGGTCTGAGCTCTGGGAGGGAGTGATGAGCATTCTAAGGACCCATCACCACCTAAGCAGGGGGCACTGAGTGTGAAGACAGAATTCTCAGCCTTACTGACAGACACAGAAAGCTTCTTAGCCCTGCTGAGAGTGGGGCTCTGGCAGCTTAGGGAAGCTCAAAGGTGAGGTGGAGGTGGTGGTTGTTGTTCAGTCACTCAGTCCTGTCCGACTATTTACGCCCCATGGCCTGCAGCACGCCAGGCTCCTCTGTCCTACACTATCTCCCTGGGTTTGATCCAATTAATGTCCGTTGGGTTGGTGATGCTCTCTAATCATCTCACCCTCTATCGTCCCGTCTCCTGCCTTCAAACTTTTTGCATCAGGATCCTTTCCGATGAGTCAGCTATTCGCCTCAGGTGGCCAAAGTATTGCAGCTTCAGCATCTGTCCTTCCAGTGAATAGTCAGAGTTCTTTTCCTTTAGGATTGGCGGGTTTGTTCTCCTTGCTGTCCAAGGGATTCTCAAGGCTCATCTCTAGCACCACAATTCGAAAGCATCAGTTCTTTGGCACTCAGCCTTCTTAATGATCCAACCCACACATCTGTACATCACTACTGGAAAAACCGTAGTTTTGACTCTACAGACCTTTGTCAGCAAAGTGATGTCTCTGCTTTTTAATATGTTGTCGAGGTTTGTCATGGGCTTCCCCGGGGGCTCAGTGGTAAAGAATCTGTCGGTAATGCAGCACACTTAGGAGATGTTGGGTTCAGTCCCTGGGTCAGGGAAGATCCCCTGGAGGAGGGCATGGCAACCCACTCCAGTATTCTCGTCTGGAGAATCCCCCGGACAGAGGAGCCTGGTGGGCTTCGGTCCATGGGGTCATAAAGAGCCGGACACTACTGAAGTGCCAGAGAATGCGTGCAAGCTAGGTTTGTCATAGCTTTCCTTCCAAGGAGCAAGTGTCTCTTAATTTCATGGCTGCGATCACCATCTGCAGTGATTTTGGAGCCCAAGAAAATGAAATCTGTCACTGCTTCCTCTTCCCCCTTTCTATTTGCCATGAAGTGATAGGACCAAATGCCATGATCTCAGTTTTCTAAATGTTGAGTTTTAAGCCAGTTTTTTCACTCTCCTCTTTCACCCTTATCAAAAGGTTCTTTACTTGCTCTTCCCTTTCTGCCATTAGAGTGCTATCATCTGTGTATCTGAGCCTGTCAATATTCCTCCCAGTAATCTTGATTCCAGTCTGGCATTTTGCATGATGTACTCTGCATCTAAGTTAAATAAGCAGCACGACAATATACAGCCTTATCGTACTCCTTCCCCGGTTATGAAACAGTCATTTGTTCCAACTCTGGTTCTAACTGTTGCTTCTTGACCCGCATACAGGTTTCTCAGGAGACAGGTCGGGTAGTCTGGTACTGCCCTCTGTTTAAGAATTTTCTCTATTTGTTGTGATCCACGCAGTCAGAGGTCTGAGCGCTGTCAATGACACAGAAGTAGATGTTTTTCTGGAATTCCCTTGTTTTCCCCATGACCTAACATGTTGGCAATTTGATCTTTGGTTGCTCCGCCTCCTCGAAACCTAACTATATCTGGAAGTTCTCGGTTCACGTACTGTTGAAGCCTAGCTTGGAAGAGTTTACTCACCAGGAGGCTTCAGAAATTGGGAACAGTCTAAGTGGAGAAGCTTAGGAAACTGGATGGTGTGAAGGAAGCCTGATAAGAGAGACAAGAAAAGGAAGCTCTCCTTTCGATGTTGGTTGCAAAGTGGGCAGAGGCTAGACCATGCCTTCAAGTCCTTGTGTGGGAGAGTAGCCTTTATCTAGAAAGTCATAGACAGTTCTGTAAGTGTAAGGGAGAGGGCGGGAAGAGGGAGACAGACACCCTGAGTGGATGTGAGAGACCTGTTAGAAGGGGGTTGACAA
>NW_024073889.1:2716-3598 GCF_014754425.2 Oryx dammah
TGAAAATGACAAAACTAGTTGAAAGAAATTAATAAAAATTTAAGTAAATGGTAACTGACTATCAATGGGCACTAGAGTTTCCCCTAGAAATTTGCTGCCATTGTACACACATCTCTGAGCATGTGGGAATATTTCCTTAAGGCACATTCATAGCAGTGAGACTGCTGGATCAAAGACTTCCTTGGCTAAACACACATCTATGGAGTACCTACTATGTGCATGTGCCGGACGCTGTTCTAAACCCCAAGGAGGCATCACAGAATAGGACTGACACATGTCCCTCTTTCATGAAGGCAAATGCTGCTGAGGGTGAGGGCACGATGGAATGTAAATTCTGCTGCGAAGGTGTTTTACCAGTTCACACTGGCCTCAGTGGGGCAGGGGAGTGAATGTGCCTTTACTGGCATCTGGGTATCATTTGTAGGGTGGGAGGTCTGGCAGGAGGCTGGACTCCTTATGTCCAGTTCCCCAGAAGAGCTTCAAGTCCACAACTAGGAACGATCCACGTAGGGATTTCAGGGGACGTGAATACCCTAGGTGTCCATACCCTTGGTTGCGACATCACAAAATGTATTTGTCAGAGCGTGGGAGGTCTCTGACCCTTTGGTGGCTCTGCACCCTGAGTGTGCCATCTCTGACCTGGAGATAAGTCTGTGAGCCAGGGATTGAGGGTGCTGAAACCTTGAGGGGTTTCCTATGTCTTGGGCTGTGAACTTTGGGGTTTGTAGGATGCAGGGTACCATGGTCTGAGGTCCCTTTGTGGTGGCTGCATGGAACACTGTGAAAGAGCTGTGTGCGTTCACCACACCAGTGCTCTGTGCAGTTGGTGTGATGGTGTCCTGTGGTGTGAGCTGGGTGACTGCGACTTCTGTGTCCAGGGTG
>NW_024073890.1:0-3595 GCF_014754425.2 Oryx dammah
CCCCCCACACACAGACACTCACACACACACACTCCACACACACCCACTCACCCACACACACACACATACCCCCACACACACACCCACTCAGACACACACACACACACACACCCTGTGCATGCAAAACTGGTGAAATTTTGAATACGGTTTATGAATTGTATTATTATCACTGTCATTTCCTGGTTGTGATATTGCGCCATAGTTTTGTAAGGTGTCACTATTCGCTGGGTGAAAGGGGTAAGGGATCTCTGATTTATTGCTTGTTTATCTATAATTCAGTTCAGTTCAGTTCAGTCGCTCAGTTGTGTCCGACTCTTTGTGACCCCACGAATCGCAGCACGCCAGGCCTCCCTGTCCATCACCAACTCCCGGAGTTTACCCAAACTCATGTCCTCCGAGTTGGTGATGCCATCCAGCCATCTCATCTTCTGTCGTCCCTTTCTCCTCCTGCCCCCAACCCCTCCCAGCATCAGACTCTTTTCCAATGAGTCAACTCTTTGCATGAGGTGGCCAAAGTACTGGAGTTTCAGCTTTAACATCATTCCTTCCAAAGAACACCCAGGACTGATCTCCTATAGAATGGACTGGTTGGATCTCCTTGCAGTCCAAGGGATTCTCAAGAGTCTTCTCCAGCACCACAGTTCAAAAGCATCAATTCTTCGGTGCTCAGCTTTCTTCTCACAACAAAAAGTTTTTAAAAATTCACGCAAAGCCCTCTTCGTCCACCTCCTTCCCTCATCTTCTTCTTCCTCCTCCCATCTCCCCTCTGCCCTCTCTTCCTCTATCTTTTCTCCTCCCCTTCCTTCTTATTGTTATTTCCAGGCACCATTACATTCTCAGAAGAAAAAATTTTCCATTACAAGGGAAACAAAGTAATCTAACATTCACCATGGAAAGCCTAGAAGACATCTGGACACACAGAAGCCCTGAAAAGGGAGCACAAAAGCCACTGTGTGGAAATGTCTGAGGAAGAAGAGGATGGTGGGAGAAAGCCAGCCAGTTCCTTCTAAAATTCAATGCTCTCAGCCAGGTGATTTGGTCAGGTAAGATGGTACTTATGGGTAAGACCAGAATTGCATCTGATAAGCCAAATTTGAAATAGTCATTCAGAAAAAGCCAGAAAAAAAGATATACTTAACCATTCTCAGAAATGTTTCAGGGCTTTCTTTATTCAGGGTACTCACCGAGACTCTTGGGATTGTGGTTCAGCAGTTGAGATGTGCAAGCACCAGGGTAGGCAGTGCTGCAAAGTCAGTGGCCCCAGCATCACACCCCAGGGACCACAGGATGTCCCTACCTGGTCTCCTGCTAGTCAGGTGGGCCCAATGGTGAGGGGCTGGTGTATACATCTGCTGGGTTTGTTTCTACCAGGCCAGTGGACCAGTTCATGAATACACACACACACACAAAAAAAAAGAGTCCCTCTTAGAACCAAAATAAGTACAGAAACTGGGGAGTGAGAATAAAGTAAACCAAGGATGGAGTACAAGTATTTCTGGATTTGGCAGGATATGCATTCTTTACTCCTGATATGGACCCAGGTTCCCCTTGGAAGGGTTCTTGATAAAACAAACAAACAAAACTCCCAGGTATCAAGAAGGCAGAAATGGAAACCCTGTGTTTCAGGAAAGATAGTTCTCGTTGTCATAATAAGATCACAGGTTCTTTGATCCTGGTTGTGCGTGTCTGCTCAGTTGCTTGATCATATCCAGCTCTTTGCAACTCCATGGACTCTGGCCAGCCAGGCTTCTTTGTCCATGGGATTTTCCAGGCAAGAATACTGGAGTGGGTTGCCCAACCCCTCCTTCCGGGGATCTTCCTGATCCAGGGGTTGTACCTGGGTCTATTGCATTGCAGGCAGATTCTTTACTGCCGATCTTGGTTGAGGGCATGTCAAAATATGAAACAAATGTCCCAAGAATCCTGCCTCAAGAAGCTTCGAAGGAGCACTTGGCCACGGCTAGGCCTTTAGAGAACTTTGGTCCTACACTGGACCTCCTCAGGCTTAGAGCTCCACACTGGATCCAAGAGGTCATGATCAACATCTTATCTAGCAGTTACAAAGGGGATTTGAATTTAAACATGATTCCTTTTAATTTAGGCTTCCCAGGTGGTGCGGGTGGTAAAGAACCTACCTGCCTGCCAATGCCGGAGACATACGAGATGTGGGTTCAATCCCTGGGTCAAGAAGATACCCTGGAGAAGTGCACGGCAACCCATTCCTGTATTTTTGCCTGGAGAAGCCCATGGACAGAGGAGCCTGGTGGATACAGTCCATACGTTGCAAAGAGTTGGACATGATTGAAGCAACTTAGTGTGCACACCTTTTAATTTACTAACAAGTCAGGCAGGGAGATGTGAAGAAAGAAACTGAAACTCTCTTTAGTGGGGATTCAAGGGGGAACATACCCCTGAGACATCACTCTTGCCAGTGGTTGGGGCTGGATTGTTGTCTGGGCCTAAGCCAGCCCCCTCTTTCCTCTGGACTCTTCCAGGGTGGGCAGGAGCCAGGAAGAGGGGGTCTAGGGAGTAAAGCAAGCACTAAAAGACCACCGTCTCAAGTTGTACCAAGATAGGTTGGAACCTGGGACCCTGGACTTCTGTAAGAGATTAAAAATAATAACTGTGTGCAGCTGGGGCAAATTAGGACAACAAGATACAAAAAGGTCCAAACACAACTGCGACGTGCCAGGAGTGAAAGCAGGGTACTGCACGTTATCCCTGCACAGGGCATCTCCAAGGCGGTGGGCAGACCACCTGAGCCACCCCTACCCCCACCCTGTTTAAAGGATAGAGCTAGGGAACCTGCTTCTTGTTCTTGCTCCATTGTACAGCAGCAGGGGCCCCCATAAAGTCTTCCCATCTGGCCTCTTTATCAATTCCTACTGATTAGCCCAAGAACCCAGACTGGTGACAGGACAACAGGAAGTGCTGGAGGCTTGCTGGCTCTGAAGGACAAGAGAAGGACCTCTAGGATGGGACTGATTTCATGCCTCTTGTATTGTGTTTCTTTTTTGTTTACCTTGTGCACGCATGAAGTCCCTTCAGTCGTGTCTGACTCTTTGCGACCGCATGGGCTGTAGCCCACCAAGCTCCTCTGTCCATGGGGTTCTCCAGGGAAGAATATTGGAGTGGGTTGCCATGCCCTCCTCCAGGGGATCTGCTGACCCAGGGATCCAACCCTCATCTCCTAGTCTCCTGCATTGGCAGGCGGTCTCTTAACCACCAGTGCCACCTGGGAAGCCCTTTTGTTTAAGGTGTGGGAAATTAGACTACATTGGGCACACTAAAAGAAACCAAACAAGGATTTTGTTTGTTTGTGTTTGTTCACCATCTGGCTTGGATGATTGTGAAAAACGCAACTCTTAAGTGTTGACTTTTAAAAGTCAAACCTCATAAGAGAGCTCCAGCCTGGGGCTCTGTGACTGTCTAGAGGGTTGGGATGGGGTGGGAGGAAGATTCAAGAGGGAGGGGACTATGCCTATGGCTGATTCATGTTGATATATGGCAGAAACCAACACAATATTGCAAAGCAATTATCCTTTAATTAAAAATAAGTAAAAATTTAAAAAGTCAGACCTCAGATAGACTAGCA
>NW_024073891.1:0-551 GCF_014754425.2 Oryx dammah
AGCTATGTTGGTCAGGGCCTTGAATAAGTGCAGGACACAGCCTGGTTCATGGCACGGACAGAGATGCGGGTCCAGGAGTGTTTCTCAGGGGCATAAACAAAGGCAGGACCCAGCATGATTCAGGGCAGGAACCGAGAGCTGAGCTCAGGACTGTGTGTCGGGGGCTTGACAGAGGCAGGGCCCCAACGGATTCAGCGCAGGGCCCAGGATGTGGGCTCAGGAGCATTTTCTGGGGTGCAACAAGGGCAGCTCCCAAAATGCTTCAGCGCCAGGCTCAAGATGTCGGCTCAGGCCTCTTATTAGGGGTCATGAAGATGGGCAGCGCTTAGCCTCGTGCTATGCAGGACCCGACAGTTGAGCTCAGGGTTGTCTGTTGGTGCCTGCACATGGGAAGAAGCTAGCCTGGTTAAGTTCAGGGACCAAGAAGTGGGTTCCGAATTATTTGTTGTGGCCTTGAAGAAGGGCAGGACCCCCCCCCTCGGTCAGTGTAGTCATCGAAAGGAGGCTCAGGAGTATTTTTCGGTGTGAAAGAAGGGCAGGACCCACCCTGG
>NW_024073891.1:651-3595 GCF_014754425.2 Oryx dammah
GCTCAGGAGTATTTTTCGGTGTGAAAGAAGGGCAGGACCCACCCTGGGTGGGTGCAGAGACTGGAAGGGAGGCTCGGGAGTGCTTGCAAGGGTCTTGCACAAGGCCTGGACCCATCCTGGTTCAATGCAGGTCCTTAGGTGTCGATTCAGGTGTATCCATTAAGGCTTCAGGATGGGCAGAACGTAGCCTGCTTCAGTACAGGGAATGAGATGCCGGATCAGGTGTATTTGTCATAGTCTTGAACAAGGGCAGGACTGAGCATGGTCCACGTAGGGATGGAAATGTGGGCTCGGGATTGTTTGCTGAGGTCTTGCACAAAGGTACATCGAGCCTTGTTCAGTGCCGCAAATGCGATGCGGTATTGGGAGTGTTTCCTGGGGGGACTGACCAAGGGCAGGACACACCCTAGTTCGGAGGCAGGGAGTGAGTTGTGGACTCAGGATTGTAGGTTGCTGGCTTGAATATGGCCAGGACTAGCAGGAGATTGAGAAAGTCTCAGCGATGTTGGCCAGCACCTTGAATAAGTGGAGGACCCAACCTAGGTCAGTGCAGAGTCGATGTTGTGGGCTCAGTAGTGTCTGTCAGGGCTGGAATAAAGGCAGAGTCCAGCCTGCGTGAGTTCTGGGCATGAGATATGTGCTCAAGAGTGTTAGTCGGGGCATGGAACCGGTGCAGGACCCAGCAAAATTCAGTTCAGGGACCGCAATGTGAGCCCTGGAGGAACCGTCTGGGGCTTGAAGAAGGCAAGGACCCAGTCTGGATCACTGGAGGGACCCAAATGTGGGCTCTGGGATATTTGTTGAGGGCTTGTGCAAGTACAGCCCCCCCCCCAGGTTCAGTGCAGGGACTGTAGGTGGGCTCATGAGTGTCCCTCTGGGTCTAAACAAGCGTAGGACCAGCCTGGGTCAGTGAAGGGACCTAGATGTGGGCCCTGGAGGCGTTTTCAGGGGCACGAACAAGCACAGGATCCACCTTGGTTACGTTCAGGGTACAGAGGTGCACTAAGGAGTGTTGTAGGTATCTTGCTCAAGGGCAGGACCCAGCCTGATTCAGTGCATGGACCTAGAGGTGGGCCCAGGAGTACTTTTCGGAAACTTGGTCAACAGATGGGCGCTGAGGAGTGTTTGCCAGAGGCTTGAACCAATGCAAGATTCAGCCTGGTTCACTGCAGGGATCTTGTGTCCTATGGCTCAGGAGTGTTTGTCGGGGACTTGCTCAAAGGCATGACCCCTCCTTTTTGAGTACAGCGAGTGGCACGTGGGATCGCCTGTGTTTCCGGGGGACAGCAAAGTCGGGGGGACACACCACAGTTCCAAGGCATGGAGCTACTTGTCGGCTCAGGATTGCTTGCCGGTGGCTCAAATGCAGCCAGGAACTAGCATGAGAGTCAGATACAGGCTCAGCTATGTTGGTGGGGGCTGTGAATAAGAGCAGGACCCGGCCTGGTTCATGGCAGGGACAGAGATGTGGGCGCAGGAGTGTTTCTCGGGGCCATAAACAAAGGCAGGACCCAGCATGGTTCAGGGCAGAAGCCAAGAGCTGAGCTCAGGAGTATTTGTCGGGGCCTTCAATAAAGGTAGGGCCCTGCCGGGTTCAGTGCAGGGTTTAGGATGTGGGCTCAGGAGCGATTGCTGGGGTGCAACAGGGGCACCTCCCAAAATGCTTCAGGGCCAGGCTCAAGATATTGGCTCAAGCCTGTGATTAGGGCTCATGAAGATGGTCAGCGCTTAGCCTCGTGCTGTGCATGACCTGACATTTGGGCTCAGGGTTGTCTGTCGGTGCCTACACATGAAAAGTAGTAGCCTGGTTTAGTGCAGGGACCGAGTCGTGAGTTCTAAAGTATTTGTCCTGGCCTTGAAGAACGGCAGGACCCAGCCTTGTCAGCGTAAGCACTGATAGGAGGCTCAGGCATATTTGTCCGGGTGGAAGAGGTGCACGACCCAGCCTGGTTCAGTGCATGGACTGGGAAGGAGGCTCGCGAGTGTTTGCAAGGGTTTTGCATAAGGCATAGACCCAGCCTGGTTCAGTGCAGGTCCTTAGATGTTAATTCAGGAGAATCCGTTGAGGCTTCAAGATGGGTAGAATGTAACCTGCTTCAGTACAGGGACCAAGATGTTGGATCAGGGGTATTTTTCTTGGTCTTGAACAAGGGCAGGACCAAGCATGGTCTGCGTAGGGATGGAAATGTGGGCTCGGGATTGTTTGCTGAGGTCTTGCACAAAGGCACTTTGAGCCTTGTTCAGTGCAGCAAGTGCGATGCGGGATTGGGAGTGTTTCCTGGGGGGACTGACCAAGGGCAGGACACACCCTAGTTCGGAGGCATAGAGTGAGCTGTGGGCTCAGGATTGTAGGTCGGTGGCTTGAATATGACCAGGACCAGCCTGAGAGTCAGAGAGAGGCTCAGCAGTGTTGGCCGGCACTATGAACAAGTGCAAGACCCATCCTAGGTCAGTGCAGAGACGACGTTGTGGGCTCAGGAGTGTCTGTCGGGGCTGGAATAAAGGCAAGGTCCAGTCTGCGTGAGTTCTGGGAGTGAGATTGGACTCATGTGTGTTGGTCGGGGCATCGAGCTGGTGCGGGATCCAGCAGAATTCAGTTCAGGGACCACGTTGTGGGCCCAGGAGAGACTGTCTGGTGCTTGAAGAAGGCCAGGACCCAGTCTGGATCAGTAGAAGGACCAAAATGTGGGCACTGGGATATTTGTTCAGGGCTTGTGCAAGTACAGGGCCCACCTGGGTTCAGTGCAGGGACAGTAGGTGGGCTAATGAGTATCTCTCGGGGTCTGAAGAAGTGCAGGACCAGCCTGGGTCAGCGAAGGGACCTAGATGTGGGCTCCGGAGGCATTTTCAGGGGCACGAACAAGCGCAGGATCCCGCGTGGTTGAGTTCAGGGACAGAGAGGTGCGCTAAGGAGTGTTGTAGGTGTCTTGCACAAGGGCACGAC
>NW_024073892.1:0-3594 GCF_014754425.2 Oryx dammah
CCAGTTCTAACTGTTGCTTCCTGACCTGCATACAGGTTTCTCAAGAGGCAGGTTAGGTGGTCTGGTATTCCCATCTCTTTCAGAATTTTCCACAGTTTATTGTGATCCACACAGTCAAAGGCTTTGGCGTAGTCAATAAAGCAGAAATAGATGTTTTTCTGGAACTCTCTTGCTTTTTCCATGATCCAGCGGATGTTGGCAATTTGATCTCTGGTTCCTCTGCCTTTTCTAAAACCAGCTTGAACATCAGGGAGTTCATGGTTCACGTATGGCTGAAGCCTGGCTTGGAGAATTTTGAGCATTACTTTACTAGCATGTGAGATGAGTGCAATTGTGCAGTAGTTTGAGCATTCTCTGGCATTGCCTTTCTTTGGAATTGGAATGAAAACTGACCTTTTCCAGTCCTGTGCTCACTGCTGAGTTTTCCTAATTTGCTGGCATATTGAGTGCAGCACTTTCACAGCATCATCTTTCAGGATTTGAAACAGCTCAACTGGAATTCCATCACCTCCACTAGCTTTGTTCGTAGTGATGCTTTCTAAAGCCCACTTGACTTCACATTCCAAGATGTCTGGCTTGAGATTAGTGATCACATCATCATGATTATCTGGGTCATGAAGATCTTTTTTGTACAGTTATTCCGTGTATTCTTGCCACTTCTTCTTAATATCTTCTGCTTCTTTTAGGTCCATACCATTTCTGTCCTTTATCGAGTCCATCTTTGCATGAAATGTTCCCTTGGTATCTCTAATTTTCTTGAAGAGATCTCTAGTCTTTCCCATTCTGTTGTTTTCATCTATTTCTTTGCACTGATCACTGAAGAAGGCTTTCTTATCTCTCCTTGCTATTCTTTGGAACTCTGCATTCAGATGCTTATATCTTTCCTTTTCTCCTTTGCTTTTCACCTCTCTTCTTTTCACAGCTATTTGTAAGGCCTCCCCAGACAGCCATTTTGCTTTTTTGCATTTCTTTTCCATGGGGATGGTCTTGATCCCTGTCTCCTGTACAATGTCACGAACCTCATTCCATAGTTTAGCAGGCACTCTATCTATCAGATCTAGGCCCTTAAATCTATTTCTCACTTCCACTGTATAATCATAAGGGATTTGATTTAGGTCATACCTGAATGGTCTAGTGGTTTTCCTATTTTCTTCGAGTCTGAATTTGGTAATAAGGAGTTCATGATCTGAGCCACAGTCAGCTCCTGGTCTTATTTTTGTTGACTGTATAGAGCTTCTCCATCTTTGGCTGCAAAGAATAGAATCAATCTGATTTCGGTGTTGACCATCTGCTGATGTCCATGTGTAGGGTCTTCTCTTGTGTTGTTGGAAGAGGGTGTTTGCTATGACCAGTGCATTTTCTTGGCAAAATTCTATTAGTCTTTGCCCTGCTTCATTCCGCATTCCAAGGCCAAATTTGCCTGTTACTCCAGGTGTTTCTTGACTTCCTACTTTTGCATTCCAGTGCCCTATAATGAAAAGGACATGTTTTTTGGGTGTTAGTTCTAAAAGGTCTTGTAGGTCTTCATAAAACCGTTCAACTTCAGTTTCTTCAGCATTACTGGTTGGGGCATAGACTTGGATAACTGTGATATTGAACGGTTTGCCTTGGAGATGAACAGAGATCATTCTGTCGTTTTTGAGATTGCATCCAAGTACTGCATTTCAGACTCTTCTGTTTACCATGATGGCTACTCCATTTCTTCTGAGGGATTCCTGCCCGCAGTTGTAGATATAATGGTCATCTGAGTTAAATTCACCCTTTCCAGTCCATTTTAGTTCACTGATTCCTAGAATGTCACTGTTCACTCTTGCCATCTCTTGTTTGACCACTTCCAATTTGCCTGGATTCATGGACCTGACATTCCAGGTTCCTATGCAATATTGCTCTTTACAGCATCGGATCTTCCTTCTATCACCAGTCACATCCACAACTGGGTACTGTTTCTGCTTTGGCTCCATCCCTTCCTTCTTTCTGGAGTTATTTCTCCACTGATCTCCAGTAGCATATTGGGCACCTACCGACCCGGGGAGTTCCTCTTTCAGTATCCTATCATTTTGCCTTTTCATACTGTTCATGGGGTTCTCAAGGCAAGATACTGAAGTGGCTTGCCATTCCCTTCTCCAATGGACCATATTCTGTCAGACCTCTCCACCATGACCCACCCATCTTGGGTTGCCCCGCAGGCATGGCTTGGTTTCATTGAGTTAGACAAGGCTGTGGTCCTAGTGTGATTAGATTGACTAGTTTTCTGTGAGGATGGTTTCGGTGTGTCTGCCCTCTGATGCTCTCTTGCAATACCTACCATCTTACTTGGGTTTCTCTTACCTTGGGCGTGGGGTATCTCTTCACGGCTGCTCCAGCAAAGCACAGCTGCTGCTCCCCACCTTGGACGAGGGGCATCTCCCCACCGCCGCTGTTCCTGACCTTCAACGTGGGATAGCTAATCATAAGGTTTTAATTCTTCCACAATTATTTACAGGACCATAGCTCTCATTTTCTGATGGTCTACAGATAACAGTGGCATCATACTGAACATGGGTTAAATCATACAACTCTTTTGATTCTGTACCAAAGTGTGCTGACCACACACACATGGAACAGTGTGCTTGGAGATGTGGATT
Source organism: Oryx dammah (assembly GCF_014754425.2). Lineage (NCBI taxonomy): Eukaryota > Metazoa > Chordata > Mammalia > Artiodactyla > Bovidae > Oryx > Oryx dammah. The sequence continues at coordinate 2,625 of NW_024073892.1, forward strand.
CCAGGAGAGTCATGCAGGGATGGTGTCTGCCCTCCTGGGAGCAGGAGAGAGGACACTTGGAGGGAGGATGAGGAGGAAGGAGGCAGCAGGAGCTCAGAGCAGCTGAGGGCCAGTACTCAGAGCTAACGAAGAGGAGAGACTGGGAGCAGCAGGAAGCTCTACTCTCACACTATCTGAGGTCCTGAGTGTAGCCGACACCAGACTTTCACTTCCTCTTCTAAAAGATGAAGGCAACTTTAGTACCATCACAGAGGACATCGTATAGTCCAAATAATATAAAGTTTGCAAATTATAGGCTGAGCACATTGAAATTAGCGAATGATAACAGTCTTTTTATCAATATAACCAAGAGTCACCTGTTTACTTCACCCTCAGTCCTACCAAGAGAAGCTCTGCCTGAAAGTCCCTTAACACTGTCAAGGGTCTGCATATTGAGGCCCCAAATGTTAATTCTATGAGAGGGACCGCCTGCAGGACTCTGAAGGAGCCCAGGAGCCCAAGTTTCCTCCCTTTTAATCAGTGCCTGGTACATTATGGAGAGAAATCCCACAGCATTTGAAGTTCTCTGCAGAGAAACACATTCTAGGAAAGCTGTCTAAAGAAACACAACTGCTCTGTTAATACGGAGAAGGCAATGGCACCCCACTCCAGTACTCTTACTTGGAAAATCCCATGGATAGAGGAGCCTGGTGGGCTGTAGTCCATGAGGTTGCTAACAGTCAGATACGACTGAGCAACTTCACTTTCACTTTTCCCTTTCATGCACTGGAGAAGGAAATGGAAACCCACTCCAGTGTTCTTGCCTGGAGAATCCCAGGGACAGGGGAGCCTGGCAGGCTGCCGTCTATGGGGTCGCACAGAGTCGGACACGACTGAAGCGACTTAGCAGCAACAGCAACTCTGTTAATAAATGAAATAAGCCATCCTATTCCTCAACCTCAGTTAGTTTCAGTTAGACTACCTCTGATGC
>NW_024073893.1:0-1295 GCF_014754425.2 Oryx dammah
GTTAAGGCTCCTGGTGTCCAGCCTGAAGCTGGTGCTCCCTGTTCAAAGTCCCAGGACCAATGGTCTGGAGTGGAACGATGTCCCCTATACCCTGCAGAAAGACAGCGGAGACGGGTGTGGATCCCGCAGGTGGATCATCCACACCCTTACACAACCACACTCATCACCCGGGGACTCACGTTTTACCAGTGATGTCAAGGTAATTCTCCTTAATGATCACTGTGTTCAAGACGTTGGGATGTTCCTGAAAGGAAAAGATCAGCTTGCTGCATGACCATGGATGGCTCGCACCTGTACCTGCTACGATAGGGAGGAGGGAAAAGGTACAAGCTTCTAGGGTCCTCAACTTGCAGGCACTAACAGCTTCCACGAAGCCTCTCCAATCTCTCACAGTGTAGGAACATGGATAACATGATCCTCACACTCCTTGCCAAGTCCCATACCCACCTTTCCACAGTCTCCCTCACTGACATTCAAGTCAGTCATGTAGATGAGAAAGTCTTTATCTTGGTCGCTGATCATGACAGAGACTTGAGGGTGGTTCATAATCTGCTTGAGGTCAAGGAGCGTTTTATGCCACATGCTGGGCCAAGAAGATCCAGGAGCATCAGCCCTAGTCTGGGGTGGAAGAAGGACACGGGAACAGGCATCTTCAAGGATGCTGGGCACTTCCGCTTGCCCAGCCACTACTGATGTCCTCAGGCCCAGAAATACCATCAGACAAGCTCATGGCTCTGTGTTCCTTGTGGTGTTCTGCATCTGCGGTGGTCTGCATTCTCCAAGCAGGGGCTGTTTCTGACAGCTATTATTTCCCAGACCTGTGTATGCTAGGGAGTGGCATGTCACTGCTTACATGGTAGGACTTACAGTCATGGTGACAAACTGTGTCTGAAAGAAAAGGGGTTGGTGTTGGCTAGTGTATGTCTACATGTGTTGTGTGGGTTTGTGTGTGTGTGTGTGTGTGACTCCCATGTCTCAGTTATTTTCGGGATCATTCACCTTTACAACAATAACTGTCAGCTAAGGCTGCTCTGGTGTACTGTCTCTGGTCATTCCTACTTAGAGGCTGTTCCTCCTCAGATGGAGGCCTGAAGTAGACACACAAAGTCATGACTGCGACACTTATAGGTGTGGCCCTGCCCGGACTCTACTCAGCTGTGCCTTTGGAGCCTGCCAATTGCCTAGTACCACACTTACCAGCACCCATCCTGCGCCCTCGCCTCCACCCCTCCTCCTGCTCCTGCCTCTGCACCTCCTCCTCCTCCTGAGCAGCAGACCCCAAGGAGCAGCAGAAA
>NW_024073893.1:1305-3594 GCF_014754425.2 Oryx dammah
CATGACCCCAGGCTGGGTCAGATGCTAAGGGACAGGACATAATAGCACCACAGCAAGTGGTGTGCAATGGCGGCCCAGGGTGCAGTAAACCTGTGGGGCCCACTAGGTTTTTGATGTGGGGAGTGTGGGGCATGGTTCAAACGCTATGGCTGGTGTGTGTGTGGGGGTGGCCTGAGACTATAAAGGGGGCGTTGGCCGCCCAGGACAGGGTGAACGGGCCCTGGGTCATCAGCCAAAGAAGCGGGGCCCTAGGCTGTGAGCCACGCACAGGCAGCTGACCCAAATCTAGACCAATGGCCGAGAGGGTAGTGGACAGCACACTATGGACACGCCCCTAGACCGGATGGCATCTTCCGTGGTTCCTAGGATCCAGCTCCACTACATGCCCAGATTCTACTCCAGAGAGCTAACAGGTTTTGCATCTGCCACTACCTCAGGCACTGTCATTGATCTGGATCTGGAAATTCCAACCATGGATTCCTGATCCACAATCCAAACAGCTCACTCCTGTGTCCCACAGGACCTTCAATAACTGGGAGCTCTCCCTGAGTATCCAAAGGTTACACAGGGGTGTCAAGTGGCTGGATACTTTTCTCCATGGGACAGAGAGACTGTTGCTGGCCGGATGCTAGGAGAGTAGGGACAAACCCCACTGTTTGCCATGTTGATCTCCATTGTTCAGGGACACCAGGACCTTAGGGTACAGAGCTCTCTCTTTGTCTCTTTATCTCTGCTTTGGCATAGCACTGTTTGGGGCAATCCTTCCTTGCGTGTACTAGGTGTGTCTGTGTGTCTCCATCTCTTTAAGTGGTGCTGTTGCCGTTTGCCACTGTATGGACACCAGCGCTCATAGGAGAAGCTTATCCTTGGAGTGAAGGCAAGCCCTTCTCCTGAGTGAGTTGCACCAACGGGAGATCAGACTTTTTTAGTCCACAGGTTTGGAGAGTGCTTTCTCAATCTTGAAAACCAACAGTGGGCAGTCACTGCTGAACCGCAGAAGGGGTCGGGTAACCCTCCCTCCCTCACTGGAGAGACGTGAACCTACACAGGCCTGAGGTGGCTTGGCCACAGTTTTCACAGGGGGAGAAATGGGTCATACCCTGCTGGCGTGAGGAAGCTCCCTGAACTTTGTTCAAACGCCTGCCAGTGAGTCACTAAGGACAACTCCCTGTTAAGTTCCGTGACTCACTGGTGCGGGAGACATGCACATCTGCCCATTTACCCTATCAAAGCCCTTTCAAATTGTTCTGTTCTCCATCTGAGAACATGTACCAGCCTGCCCAGTTACCCAATCCTGTGGGGCTGGGAGCAGCAACAGGATCACTCTAAGCCATCCATCCTATAGTCCTGACCCTCTATATATGCTTTCTGCAAAGAGTACAAAGAGTGATGTTTCAGACTGGAAGACTATGCAAGGTAGCAAGTGCCTATGCTGCTGGGCTGGCCCATTTCTGAAACCTCACAAAGATGGCAAGGCGTGCTCATGCTCATGGCAAGGTCAGGGAAAGAATGCCAAGCGTTTGAGAAGGATGGAAAGGCCTTTGTAGCTGCATGTCCAAGTGGCTGTGGTGTCACCTATTGCGGCTTCTATGTCTGGGATTGGAGCCTGTTCTGTGTCTTGGATCCTCTGCACTCTCACTGGTGGCCCCCAGGCAATTTCTTCTTGCCTCTCCTTTCTGCCAGGCATCCTGTGATTACACTTAGAAATTGCTCACTCAGTGAGATAACAGGCATTGGTACCCTGGCTCCAGTGCTTCTGATGGCCCGAGTGTGTACCTTTCCCTATGGCTTCCATGTTTTCACTATCCAACTTCCATCACCTGGCTAGGTCAGTTCCGACACTTCATATTCACAAGCGTACTGTCAGGCAATTTTGTGCACACGTATGCACACACATGCGTGTGTACACACTAATCCCTGAGAGGAAACTTGCAGATATGCAGAAGTACAAGCTTTCTTCTCCAGGAACATGAGTTTTGGTAACCACCCGAGTTTCTTTGTCCTGGTTATTTTCTTTCACGTGCTCCTCAGTCATGTCAGGTTGCACTTCTAACTCTGTGATTTAGCCTCAAAGGTTACAAAATTTTGACATTTGCTCCTGACAGGGACCAATCTGCAGAGAATTGGGCAGGTGGGAAACGCTCGCCCTGGACAGCTGAGTGACATGCACCTGCGTTCTGCATTCTCCCATCACCTTGGACAGCTTCACAGTACCAGTCAGGCTAGTCTGATCCATTGTCTGTGCAATCCTTCAGAAGACCAGAAAACAAGGACGTCTGGGCTCAGCTG
>NW_024073894.1:0-1985 GCF_014754425.2 Oryx dammah
TGGAATCAAAAGAGGAGAGAGCAAGGTAGCCAATAATCACTTCCTTATGTGCGCTCCACAGTCTGGAATGCTCAAGAGATGTTCACAGAGTTATACAGAGAATAGAAGAGGGAGGAAGGAGACAGAGGTGGCCAAGAGGATAAAGGGGGAATCAAAAGGAGAGAGACAGATCCAGCCAATAATCAATTCCCTAAGTGTTCTCCACCGTCTGGAACACACAAGGAGATTCACAGAGTTGGGTAGAGAAGAGAAGGGGGAGGGAGGAGATAGAGGCGATCTGGTGGAGAAAAAGGAGAGTCCAAAGGGGGAGAGAGCAGTCAAGCCAGTAATCTCACTCCCAAGTAAAAATGCGTACTGAAGATTGGGTTCTTAAAGGTACAAAATTGATAACAAATACCAAAAAGCAAAGATTAAAAATCTAGAGTAGAGGTTGGATTTTCAAAAATACAATATTAAAGAAAAAAAAGTCACAAAAATTGTTTAAAAAACATATATATGAAGTTTGCTTTAAAAAATAGGGTCTTTTTTTTGCAAAGTAATAGTAGGTTATAAAAATGAAAATTAAAGGAGTAATAGAGGACTTAAAAATTAAAAAAAAAAGAATGGACTCTCTCATCAAGACTCCACTGTGGAGGGCGGTCCTAAGATGGCGGAGGAATAGGAAGGGAAGACCACTTTCTCCCTCACAAATTCCTCAAAAGATCATTTCAACGCGGAGCAAACTCCACAAAACAACCTCTGAATGCAGGCAGAGGACATCAGGCAACCAGAAAAGCAGATCAGTGTCTTCAAAACCAGGTAGGAAAAAATATAAAAGACGAGAAAAGAGACAAAGGAGGTGGGGAGGGAGCTCCATCCCGGGAAGGGAAGCCCGTCCCGGGAAGGGAATTCTAAGAAGAGAGGTTTCCAAACACAAGGAAACACTCTCCCTGCCGAGTCTAAGGCGAGCCTTGGAAACACAGAGGGCAAAATAACAGGAAGGAAAAACGAATAAATAATTAAAACCAACAGATTACGAGCCCAACAGTAACTCCCCCAGCGGAAAAGCCGCGCAGACGCCTGCAGCCGCCGCTAGCAAGTGGGGGCAGGGCAGGGAAGCGCGGGAGGCGCGGGCTGCCGTGCTCGGTAAGAAGCGGGCAGAAACGCCCCACGCGTAACCAGAGCGATCGAACTTGGGCGAGCAAACCAGGCTGGGGGATAGCTACCACGCGAAAAGCGCGAACATAAGACCCCGCCAGGACCGCGCACAGAACAAAGGACGGAACGGAAATAGCCGGCTGCAGACCATCCCCCGCCGGGGACAGGCAGCCAGAGCTGTAAGGGCTGGAAAGGGGCAATCGCAGCCCCGGAGAGACTACCTGAAAAGCGGCAGGCAGGCTTCTTTGCTGAGACTTCAGGGGATGCAGGACAGTCACCACCCGCCTCACAAGGAGCGCCAGCAGTACACCCAGAAAACTGAGCAGTAGAGACAGAGAAGGGGACAAGTCCCGCGGACCGCGCTCGCCAAGCTCCCGAGCTGCTCGGACCCGGGAGGGGCGCAGAGCGCAGTCCCAAACAAGTCTGTGCCTCTGAGGGTTACCTGGGCGCCAAAACCAAGCGGCTTGGACCGGGGAGGTGCACGAAGCCTGGGGCCGGCCTCGGATGGTTCCTGGCTGAGCTCCGTGGAGCCGGAGCGGTTTGTGCGTTGTGGGGGGAGACAGGTCCAGCGGGGTTGAGACGCTGTGTGCCCACGACAGTGCTATTTGTTTGCAGCATCCCCCCCCTCCCCACAGCGCGACTGAACTAGTGAGCCTAAAAAAAAAAAAAAAGTGTCCTCCACCGCCCCCATGTGTCAGGACGGAATTCAGACCCTGAAGAGACCAGCAAACAGAAGCTAAACAGAGGGAAACGCCTTGGAAGTGACCAACACGGCCCACAACATCAGAGAAGGGCCAGATATATCTTCACAATTTTTACAATCATTCCTTTTTTTTTTTTTTTTTTTG
>NW_024073894.1:2085-3593 GCF_014754425.2 Oryx dammah
ATCTTGGGTTTTTTTTTTTTTTCTTATATATATTTTTTTCCTTATTTTTTTTCCTTATTTCTTTTTCTTAATATTATTATTTTTTTTTTAATCTTTTCTCTTTTTTTTTCTTTCTTCCTTCTGCTTTGTCTCTTTAACATTGTATTTTTGAAAATCTAACCTCTACTCTAGGTTATTAATCTTTGCTTTTCGGTTTTTGTTGTCAATCTTGTACATTTCATAACCCAGTCTTACCTGACAGCGAGATTACTGGCTTGACCACTCTCTCCTCCTTTTGGACTCTCCTTTTTCTCCACCAGGTGGCCTCTGTCTCTCCCCCCCCTCGCCCCATCTCTTCTATATCCAACTCTGTGATTCTCTGTGTGTTCTAGATGGTGGAGAGCACCTAAGGAACTGATTACTGGCTGGACCTGTCTCTCTCCTTTTCATTCCTCTCTCTTACCCTCCTGGCAACCTCTGTCTACTTCCTCTCTCTCCTCTCCCCTGTATAACTCCGTAAATACCGCTGAGAGGTCCAGACTATGGAGCGCACATAAGGAAGTGACTATTGACTAGCTTGCTCTCTCCTCTTTTGATCTCACCGCATCTCATTCCAGTCACCTCTAACTACCCCCTCCCTCTTCTCTTCTCCATGTAACCCAGTGAACCTCTCTGGGTGCCCCTCAATGTGGAGAAATCTTTCATCTTTAGCCTAGATACTATATCATTGGTGCTGTATAGATGGAGAAGTCTAGAGACCACTGTAAAAATAAAACCGAAAACCAGAAGCAGGAGGCTTAAGTCCAAAGCTTGAGAACATCAGAGAACTCCTGAATTCAGGGAACATTAAGCAATAGGAGCTCATCAAATGCCTCCAAACCTACACTGAAACAAAGCTCCACGAAAGGGCCAACAAGTTCCAGAGCAAGACATATCACACAAATTCTCCAGCAACACAGGAACACACCCCTGAGCTTCAATATACAGGCAGTTCAAAGTTACTCCAAAACTTTAGACGTCTCATAACCCATTACTGGTCACTCCACTGCACTCCAGAGAGAAGAAACCCAGCTCCACCCACCAGACCTCCAACACAAGCTTCCCTAACCAGGAAACCTGGACAAGCCACTGATACAACCCCACCCACAGTGAGGAAGCTCCACAATAAAGAGAACTCCACAAATTACCAGAATATAAAAAGGCCATTCCAAACGCAGCAATATAACCAAGATGAAGAGACAGAGGAATACCCAACAGGTAAAGGAGCAGGAGAAATGCCCACCAAACCAGACAAAAGAGGAAGAGATAGGGAATCTACCTGAGAAAGAATTCCGAATATTGATAGTGAAAATGATCCAAAACCTTGAAGTCAAAATGGAATCACAGATAAATACACTAGAGACAAGGATTGAGAAGATGCAAGAAATGTTCAACAAGGACCTAGAAGAAATAAAAAAGAGTCAATATACAATGAATAATGCAATAAATGAGATCAGAAACACTCTGGAGGCAACAAATAATAGAATAAC
>NW_024073895.1:0-3592 GCF_014754425.2 Oryx dammah
GTGCACATTGGGAATGGTGGCACGACTCCTGGAGTTCCTCTCGACTTTCCTCTGGAGAGCGCCGCCTCGGAGATGCGACAGCAAAGCCGGGAATCCTTTCCCGACGAAGGAGGGAAAGGAACCCACATCTCGAGCTTTGAGGAGGAAACGGGGCTCCTCTTGATGTGGGTGGGACCCTCGGTGTTCCTCTCGAGTGGAGGCGGGTATGTCGGGGAACTTCTTGATTTGCAGCAATGGTGTGAAGGACCCTTTCGAAGTTCAAGAGGGAAGGGGTGATTTGCCTCGAGACGCCTCAGCGGAAAAGGGCCTCATCTCGCCTGGAGGGGAGAACCTCCTGGATTTTCTCGAGTTGAGGCGGGACCTCTTGAGTTACGTCGGGGAACTCTGGGACCCTCCGTTGTGGCCTCATGACAGGCCAGTCTCCATGCGAGTTGCGAGGGGCCTGTCGGTATTCCTCTGCAGACGGTGCCGGGGCCTAAAACCTCATGTGGAGTCCATGACGGAACCTGAGGATTCCTCTCCAGTGCTGACATGGATCTTGGGGTGCTTCTGGGGGCTCCACAGGGGAGTCAGTCCTCGTCTCGAGTGGGGACATGCACGTCCGCTTTCCTCACGAGCTGGAGCAGCCGTAGCAGGCTTCCCGGTGCCTTGATACAGGGATCTGTGGCATTCTTGGAGGCTTTCCCACGGGGCTTTTCGACAGGGCTGTCACAGGTGCCACTGGGTGTGAGTCGATCCTCGGCGTGCATGTCGAGCAAGTGCAGGGAAATCAGGTTCTTCTTGAGTGCAATGAGACATTTTGTGCACATTGGGAATGGTGGCACGACCCCTGGAGTTCCTCTCGAATTTCCTGTGGAGAGCACCGCCTCCCAGATGCGAGAGCAAAGCCGGGAATCCTTTCCCGAAGAAGCAGGGAAAGGAACCCTCATCTCGAGCTTTGAGGAGGAAATGGGGCTCCTCTTGATGTGGGCGGGACCCTCGGTGTTCCTCTCGAGTGGAGGCGGGTATGTCGGGGAACTTCTTGAGTTGCAGCAAGGGTGTGAAGGACCCTTTCGAAGTTCAAGAGGGAAGGGGTGATTTGCCTCGAGACGCCTCAGCGGAAAAGGGCCTCATCTCGCCTGGTTGGGAAAACCTTCTGGATTTCCTCGAGTTGTAGCGGGACCTCCTTGAGTTACGACGGGGACCTCTGGGACCCTCCCTAGTGGCCTCAGGACAGGCCAGTCTCCATGCGAATTGTGAGGGGCCTGTCGGGATTCCTCTGCAGTCGCTGCCGGGGCCTAAGACCTCGTGTGGAGTCTATGACGGAACCTGAGGATTCCTCTCCAGTGCTGACATGGATCTTGGGGTCCTTCTGGGGGCTCCACAGGGGAGTCAGTCCTCGTCTCGAGTGGGGACATGCACGTCCGCATTCCTCACGAGCTGGAGCAGCCGTGGCAGGCTTCCCGGCGCCTTGATCCAGGGATCTGTGACATTCTTTGGAGGCTTTCCCACGAGGCTTTGCGACAGGATTGTCACACGTACCACTGTGGTGTGAGTCGATTCTCGGAGTGCATGTCGTGGAAGTGCAGGAAAATCAGCTTCTTCTGGAGTGGACTGAGAAATTTTGTGCACATTGGCAATGGTGGCACGAGTCCTGGAGTTCCTCTTGGCTTTCCTGTGGAGAGCGCCGCCTCCGGGATGGGACAGCAAAGCCGGGAAACCTTTCCCGACGAAGCCAGGAATCCTGTCCCGACGAGGCCGGGAAAGGAACCCTCATCTCGAGCTCTGAGGAGGAAACGGGGCTCCTCTTGATGTGGGCGGGACCCTCGGTGTTCCTCTCGAGTGGAGGCGGGTATGTCGGGGAACTTCTTGAGTTGCAGCAAGTGTGTGAAATACCTTTTCGAAGTTCAACAGGGAAGGAGTGATTTGCCTCGAGATGCCACAGCGGAAAAGGGCCTCATCTCGCCTGGAGGGGAGAACCTCCTGGATTTTCTCGAGTTGCGGCGGGACCTTCTCGAGTTACGACGGGGACCTCCGGGACCCTCCCTTGTGGCCTCAGAACAGGCCAGTCTCCATGCGAGTTGCGAGGGGCCTGTCGGGATTCCTCTGCAGTCGGTGCCGGGGCCTAAGACCTCGTGTGGAGTCTATGACGGAACCTGAGGATTCCTCTCCAGTGCTGACATGGATCTTGGGGTCCTTCTGGGGGCTCTACAGGGGAGTCAGTCCTCGTTTCGAGTGGGGACATGCACGTCCGCTTTCCTCACGAGCTGGAGCAGCCGTGGCAGGCTTCGCGGTGCCTTGATACAGGGTTCTGTGGCATTCTTTGGAGGCTTTCCCACGAGGATTTCCAACAGCGCTGTCACACGTGCCACTGTGGTGTGAGTCGATCCTCGGCATGCATGTCTTCGAAGTGCAGGGAAATCAGGTTCTTCTGGAGTGGACTGAGACATTTTGTGCACATTGGGAATGGTGGCAAGACCCCTGGAGTTCCTATGGACTTTCCTGTGGAGAGCGCCACCTCCGAGATGCGACAGCAAAGCCGGGAATTCTTTCCCGACGAAGCAGGGAAAGGAACCCACATCTCGAGCTTTGAGGAGGAAACGGGGCTCCTCTTGATGTGGGCGGGAACCTCGGTGTTCCTCTCGAGTGGAGGCGGGTATGTCGGGGAACTTCTTGACTTGCAGCAAGGGTGTGAAGGACCCTTTCGAAGTTCGAGAGGGAAGGGGTGATTTGCCTCGAGACGCCTCAGCGGAAAAGGGCCTCATCTCGCCTGGAGGGAAGAACCTCCTGGATTTTCTCGAGTTGCGCCGGGACCTTCTCGAGTTACGACGGGGACCTCTGGGACCCTCCCTTCTGGCCTCAGGACAGGCCAGTCTCCATGCGAGTTGCCAGGGGCCTGTCGGGAATCCTCTGCAGTCAGTACCGGTGCCTAAGACCTAGTGTGGAGTCTATGACGGAACTGAGGATTCCTCTCCAGTGCTGACATGGACCTTGGGGTCCTTCTGGAGGCTCCACAGGGGAGTCAGTCCTCGTCTCACGTGGGGACATGCACGTCCGCTTTCCTCACGTGCTGGAGCAGCCGAGGCAGGCTTCCCGGCGCCTTGATACAGGAATCTGTGGCATTGTTTCGAGGCTTTCCCAGGAGGCTTTCCTACAGTGCTGTCACACGTGCCACTGTGGTGTGAGTCGATCCTCGGCGTGCATGTCGAGGAAGTGCAGGGAAATCAGGTTCTTCTGGAGTGGACTGAGACATTTTGTGCACATTGGGAATGGTGGCAAGACCCCTGGAGTTCCTCTCGTCTTTCATGTGGAGAGCGCCGCCTCCGAGATGGGACAGCAAAGCCGGGAATTCTTTCCCGACGAAGCAGGGAAAGGAACCATCATCTCGAGCTTTGAGGAGGAAACGGGGCTCCTCTTGATGTGGGCGGGAGCCTCGGTGTTCTTCTCTAGTGGAGGCGGGTGTATCGGGGAACTTCTTGAGTTGCAGCAAGGGTGAGAAGGACCCTTTCGAAGTTCAAGTGGGAAGGGCTGATTTGCCTCGAGACGCCTCAGCGGAAAAGGGCCTCATCTCGCCTGGAGGGGAGAACCTCCTGGATTTTCTCGAGTTGCGGCG
>NW_024073896.1:0-3590 GCF_014754425.2 Oryx dammah
GGATGACAAAGTTTGAATAAGAAATACATATGACTAGTGTGATAGCAGCTTTTTGTTATTATGTTCCAGAGCCTTTCATATAGCAGACAATTTTATTTACCAACTGAATTAAAAGAATAAATAAATAAGTGAAACATATTTGAAAACTAATTATTACTGGACAATAAAATAAGCATTATAACAAAATTATGAACAAAATCTCATGGGAGAACAGAGAAGCAAACTCTCAATAAGCTTACTTGTGAAGACTCCAGGAAATAATATTTAAAGGGTGTAATTAAAGTCAAGTAGATGTTTACTAGGTGGAAAATGTGGGGAAGGGCATCTCATACAAAAGAAAGAACATGTGTAAAGGTGTTTAAACACAAGTAAATATGGCAGGTTAAGGAATGTGAGAATCCAGGTGCATTCTGAATGGGAGGGTTAGTTGAAGGGCTTTTGCAAATGATGGGGCTGGAGAAGTAGATTTGGGTAAAGATGAAAGTCACTGGAGTAAGATATGAGAATCTATTCTTCAGGCAATAGAGAGAAAGTGAGATTTCAAGCAGAAGAATCAGGTTCAAAGAGAATTTGGAAAAAATAAGTAGAGGTATAACTGGCTTGGGGCTTTCCTCATAGCTCAGTTGGTAAAGAATCTGCCTGCAATGTAGGAGACTCAGGTTCAAGTCCTGGGTCAGGAAGATCTGTTGTAGAAGGGATAGTCTACCCACTCCAGTATTCTTGGGCTTCCCTGGTGGCCCAGCTGGTAAAGAATCCACCTGCAATGTGGGAGACCTGGGTTCAATCCCTGGGATGGGAAGATCCCCTGGAGAAGGGAAAAGTTATCCACTCCTGTATTCTAGCCTGGAGAACTCCATGAACTGTATAGCCCATGAGGTCCCAAAGAGTCAGACATGACTGAGAGACTTTTACTTCACTTCAGTTCACTTAACTGGCCAAAGTGTCTAGCATGCAATGGAAAGAAAAGAGATTGAAACAGAGATACCAGTATGATATGAAATCTGTTGACGTGATCCATGGATGAGAGGAGTAAGGTCCGAATTAACAGTGGCAGCTGGATAAGATGTGAATAACAGTGAATCATGAGTTTGGTTTTAGTCAAGTAGTGTAAGATTTGCTCTACAGACTTGAAAATGAGGATCTGTGGCTTGGAAGAAAGGTTTGGAGCAGAAAAAAATTGGGAACTGTCAACCTACTGATAACAATTGAAGTTTGAGAATGGATGCAGTCTCTTGTTGAGCGCTTGGGATCCTTTTTGGTTCCTATCTAATTGCCATTCCTAATCTATATCATACTTACAAAAAATGTTTTTTTTCTGTCAAAATATAAATTACTTTAGAATAGTCTCTTTGGCATAATTTAATAATACTTGTTTGTCCATCCGTCATTAATGCATTTAAAAGACTAGCCCCTTTACTAAAGACACACCTCTGTCTTCAGATGCACTTGCCTAAAGAAATCTGCCCCAGAATCAGGGCTATATTGAGTGCACTTTTTCTTTCTTAAAGCACGAGTGACAGGAATATGTAAGAATATTGGGCTCCATTACATAAGCAGGGAACTAAAATAGGAAGAAATGATTATGTCTTGATATGTCATTCAAACAAAACTCATTGATTAAAGATCCATTTGCAACCATTTGCAGCACACTATCACTCCATCGATTCTATTGCTTCTCAAATCCAGATCTATCCCAAGCCCACCTTCTTTGTCTTCCAAGTCACAGTAAAGTTATCATGTCTGACTGGGGAGTGTTGGATTGCTCTGTCAACATTGCCCTCCTCAACTTCAAGTCCTTTTGTTAAGCAGTCATATGAAGAGAAGAAAGAAAAGAAACACAGAGCCATTGAAAGACAGAAGCTCTTAGTATCCATCAATCAGCTATAATCATGCATAGGATACTTTCAAATGACATCATTTCTATCTTATTGTTACAGAAAATTTACAGTATTAATTTTAAAAACCTATAACTTTCCTTGAATTTCTCTAATTTAAAAAATCTGCTTTCTAAGACTCTCTGGAATTTTTTTTTTTTAATTTCAACTGTGATTGGAATCTTTTATAAAATGAGATCTTTTTATTCTTGTCCTCCATCTTTTTTCTTTTTTTTTTTTTTTTTGGCATCTGGATAAAGAGCAAGGGACAAAACTTTGTTGCAATTCAAAGATAAAGTTCTAAAGTGAAAATGAAAGTCGCTCAGTCATGTCAGACTCCTTGGGACCGCATGGACTGTATTCACAGTCCAGAATTCACCAGGCCAGAATACTGGAGTGGGTAACCTTTCCCTTCTCCAGGGGATCTTCCCAACCCAGGGATTGAACCCAGGTCTCCCATGTTGCAGGCAGATTCTTTACCAGATGATCCACAAGGGAAGCCCAGTTCTAAGTTGTGTCTAAAAATTATCATTAAAAAAATAAGTTAGGCAGTTCTATTTGCAATTTTTTAAGGAATCTCCACACTGTTCTCCATTGTGGCTGTACTAGTTTGCATTCCCACCAACAGTGTAGGAGGATTCCCTTCTCTCCATATCCTCTCCAGCATTTATTGCTTGCAGATTTTTGGATCGCAGACATTCTGACTGGTGTGAAGTGGTACCTCATTGTGGTTTTGATTTGCATTTCTCTAATAATGAGTGATGTTGAGCATCTTTTCATGTGTTTGTTGGCCATCCATATGTCTTCTTTGGAGAAATGTCTATTTAGTTCTTTGGCCCATTTTTTGATTGGGTCGTTTATTTTTCTGGAATTGAGCTGCAGGAGTTGCTTGTATATTTTTGAGATTAGTTGTTTGTCAGTTGCTTCATTTGCTATTATTTTCTCCCATTCGGAAGGCTGTCTTTTCACTTTGCTTATGTTTTCCTTTGTTGTGCAGAAGCTTTTAATTTTAATTAGATCCCATTTGTTTATTTTTGCTTTTATTTCCAGAATTCTGGGAGGTGGATCATAGAGGATCCTGCTGTGGTTTATGTCGGAGAGTGTTTTGCCTATGTTCTCCTCTAAGAGTTTTATAGTTTCTGGTCTTACATTTAGATCTTTAATCCAGCAATCCCACTGTTGGGCATACACACAGAGGAAACCAGAATTGAAAGAGACACATGTACCCCAATGTTCATTGCAGCACTGTTTATAATAGCCAGGACATGGAAACAACCTAGATGTCCATCAGTAGATGAATGGATAAGAAAGCTGTGGTACATATACACAATGGAATATTACTCAGCCATTAAAAAGAATACATTTGAATCAGTTCTGCTGAGATGGATGAAACTGGAGCCGATTATACAGAGTGAAGTGAGCCAGAAAGAAAAACACCAATACAGTATACTAACACATATATATGGAATTTAGGAAGATGGCAATGATGACCCTGTGTGCAGGACAGCAAAAAAGACACAGATGTGTATAGCGGACTTTTGGACTCAGAGGGAGAGGGAGAGGGTGTGATGATTTGGGAGAATGGCATTGAAACATGTATAATATCATGTAAGAATCGAAATGCCAGTCTATGTCTGATGCAGGATATGACACGCTTGGGGCTGACGCGCGGGGATGACCCAGAGAGATGTTGTGGGGAGGGGGGTGGGAGGGGGG
>NW_024073897.1:0-3590 GCF_014754425.2 Oryx dammah
AGGCCGGTATATAGGGGAACTTCTTGAGTTGCAACAAGGGTGTGATACTCCCTTTCGAAGTTCACGAGGGAAGGTGTGCTTGCCTCGAGAATCCTCAGCGGAAAAGGGCCTCATTTAGCCTGGAGGGGAGAACCTCGTGGATTTTCTCGAGTAGCGGCGGGACCTTTTCGAGTTACGACGTTGACCTCTGGGACCCTCCCTTGTGGCCTCAGGACAGGCCAGTCTCCATGCGAGTTGCCAGTGGCCTGTCGGGAATCCTCTGCATTCCGTTCCATGGCCTAAGTCCTCGTCTGGCGTCTATGACGGAACCAGAGGATTCCTCTCCACTGCTGACATGGATCTTGGGGTACTTCCGGAGGCAACCACAGGCGAGACTGTCCTAGTCTCGAGTGGGGAAATGCACGTCCGCATTCCTCACGAGCTAGAGCAGCCGCGGAAGGCTTCCCGTCGCCTTGATACAGGGATCTGCGGCATTCCATAGAGGATTTTCCACGAGGGTTTCCCACAGGGCTGTCACACGTGCCACTGTGGTGTGAGTCGATCCTCGGTGTGTAAGTCGACGCAGTGTAGGGAAATCAGGTTGTTCTTCAGTGTACTGAGACATTTTGTGCACATTGGGATTGGTGGCACCACCGCTGGAGTTCCTCTCGAATTTCCTGTGGAGAGCGCCTCCTCAGAGATGCGCAGAGAAAGCCGGGAATCCTTTCCCGATGAAGCAGGGAATGGAACCCTCATCTAGAGCTATGAGGAGGAAACGGGGCTCCTCTTGATGTGGCCGGGACCCTCGGGGTTCCTCTCGAGTGGAGGCGGGTATGTAGGGGAACTTCTTGAGTTGCAGCAAGGGTGTGAAGGACCCTTTCGAAGATCCAGAGGGAAGGTGTGATTTGCCTCGAGACGCCTCAGCGGAAACGGGCCTCATTTCACCTGGAGGGGAGAACTTCGTGGATTTTCTCGAGTTGTGGCGGGATCTTTTCGAGTTACGACGTTGACCACTGGGACCCTCTCTTGTGGCCTCAGAAAAGGCCAGTCTCCATGCGAGTTGCGAGCGGCCTGTCAGGAATCCTCTGCAGTCGGTACCGGGGCCTAAGTCCTCGTGTGGAGTCTATGACGGAACCTGAGGATTACTCTCCAGTACTGACATGGATCTTGGGGTACTTCTGGAGGCACCACAGGGGAGTCTGTCCTAGTCTCGAGTGGGGACATGCAGGTCCGCTTTCCTCATGTGCTGGAGCAGCCATGACAAGCTTCCCGTCGCCTTGATACAGGGATCTGTGGCATTATATGGTGGCTTTCCCGCAAGGGTTTCCCACAGGGCTGTCACACGTGCCACTGTGGTGTGAGTCGATCCTCGGTGTGCAAGTCTACGCAGTGCAGGGAAATCAGGGTCTTCTGCGGTGGACTGAGACATTTTGTGCACATTCGGAATGGTGGCACCACCGCTGGAGTTCCTCTCGAATTTCCTGTGGAGAGCGCCTCCTCCGAGATGTGCCGGGAAAACCGGAAATCCTTTCCCAACGAAGCAGGGAATGGAACCCTCATCTAGAGCCTTGAGGAGTAAACGGAGCTCCTCTTGATGTGGGCGGGACCCTCAGGTTCCTCTCGAGTGGAGGCCGGTATGTAGGGGAACTTCTTGAGTTGCAGCAAGGGTGTGAGGACCCTTTGGAAGATCAAGAGGGAAGGTGTGATTTGCCTCGAGATGCCTCAGCGGAAACAGGCCTCATTTCACCTGGAGAGGAGAACCTCGTGGATTTTCTCGAGTTGTGGCGGGACCTTCTCGAGTTACGACGTTGACCTCTGGGACCCTCTCTTGTGGCCTCAGGAAAGGCCAGTCTCCATGCGAGTTGCGAGGGGCCTGTCGGAATCCTCTGCAGTCGGTTCCGGGGCCTAAGTCCTCATGTGGAATCTATGACGGAACCTGAGGATTACTCTCCAGTGCTGACATGGATCTTGGGGTACTTCTGTAGGCACCACAGGGAAGTCTGTCCTAGTCTCGAGTGGGGACATGAAAGTCTGCTTTCCTCATGAGCTGGAGCAGCAATGGCAGCCTTCCCGTCAACTTGATACAGAGATCTGTGGCATTATATGGAGGCTTTCCCACGACGGTTTCCCACAGGGCTGTCACACGTGCCACTGTGGTGTGATTCGATCCTCGACGTGCAAGTCAAGGCAGTGCGGGGAAAACAGGTTCTTCAGGAGTGCACTGAGACATTTTGTGCACATTGGGAATGGTGGCACGAGCCCTGGAGTTCCTCTCGACTTTCCTGTGGAGAGCGCCTCCTCCAAGATGTGCCAGGCAGGCCGGGAATCCTTTCCCGACGAATCAGGGCTATGAGGAGGAAACGGGGCTCCTCTTGATGTGGGCGGGAACCCGGGGTTCCTCTCGAGTGGATGCGGGTAGGTAGGGGAATTATTTGAGTTGCAACAAGGGTGTGATACTCCCTTTCGAAGATCAAGACGGAAGGTTTGATTTGCCTCGAGATGCCTCAGCGGAAAAGGGCGTCAACTAATTGGAGGGGAGAATCTCGTGGATTTTCTTGAGTTGTGGCGGGACCTTCTCGAGATACGACGTTGACCTCTGGGAACCTCCCTTGTGGCCTCAGGAAAGGCCAGTCTCCATGCAACTTTCTTGGCGCTTGTCGGGATTCCTCTGCATTCCGTGCCATGGACTAAGTCCTTGTCTGGAGTCTATGAGGGAACCTGAGGATTCCTCTCCACTGGTGACATGGCACTTGGGGTACTTCCGGAGGAAACCACAGGGGAGTCTGTCCTAGTCTCGAGTGGGGACATGCACGTCCGCATTCCTCACGAGCTGGAGCAGCCGCGGCTAGCTTCCCGTCGCCTTGATACAGGGATCTGCGGGATTCCATGGAGGCTTTCCCACGAGGGTTTCCCACAGGGCTGTCACACGTGCCACTGTGGTGTGAGTTGATATTCGGTGTACAAGTCGACGCAGTGCAGGGAAATCAGGTTCTTCAGCCGTGGGCTGAGACATTTTGTGCACATTGGGAATGGTGGTACCACCGCTGGAGTTCCTCTCGAATGTCCTGTGGAGAGCGCCTCGTCCGAGATGTGACAGGAAAGCCGGGAATCCTTTCCGACGAAGCAGGGAATGGAACCCTCATCTAGTGCTATGAGGAGGAAAAGGGGCTCCTCTTGACGTGGGCGGGACCCTCAGTGTTCCTCTCGAGTGGAGGCCGGTATATAGGGGAACTTCTTGAGTTGCAACAAGGGTGTGATACTCCCTTTCGAAGTTCACGAGGGAAGGTGTGCTTGCCTCGAGAATCCTCAGCGGAAAAGGGCCTCATTTAGCCTGGAGGGGAGAACCTCGTGGATTTTCTCGAGTAGCGGCGGGACCTTTTCGAGTTACGACGTTGACCTCTGGGACCCTCCCTTGTGGCCTCAGGACAGGCCAGTCTCCATGCGAGTTGCCAGTGGCCTGTCGGGAATCCTCTGCATTCCGTTCCATGGCCTAAGTCCTCGTCTGGCGTCTATGACGGAACCAGAGGATTCCTCTCCACTGCTGACATGGATCTTGGGGTACTTCCGGAGGCAACCACAGGCGAGACTGTCCTAGTCTCGAGTGGGGAAAT
>NW_024073898.1:0-2234 GCF_014754425.2 Oryx dammah
CCTTAGAAAGCATCATTACAAACAAAGCTAGTGGAGGTGATGGAATTGCAGTTGCTATTTCAAATCCTGAAAGATGATGCTGTGAAAGTGCTGCACTCAATATGCCAGCAAATTTGGAAAACTCAGCAGTAGCCACAGGACTGGAAAAGGTCAGTTTTCATTCCAATCTCAAAGAAAGGCAATGCCAAAGAATGCTCAAAATGCCACACAATTGCACTCATCTCACACGCTAGTAAAGTAATGCTCAAAATTCTCCAAGCCAGGCTTCAGCAATATGTGATCTGTGAACTTCCTGATGTTCAAGCTGGTTTTAGAAAATGCAGAGGAACCAGAGATCAAACTGCCAACACCCGCTGGATCATCCAAAAAGCAAGAGAGTTCCAGAAAAACATCTATTTCTGCTTTGTCGACTATGCCTAAGCCTTTGACTGTGTGGATCACAATAAACTGTGGAAAATTCTGAAAGAGATGGGAATACCAGACCACCTGACCTGCCTCTTGAGAAACCTGTATGCAGGTCAGGAAGCAACAGTTAGAACTGGACATGGAACAACAGACCAGTTCCAAATAGGAAAAGGAGTACATCAAGGCTGTATATTGTCACCCTGCTTATTTAACTTCTATGCAGAGTACATCATGAGAAACACTGGACTGGAAAAATCACAAGCTGGAATCAAGATTGCCGGGAGAAATATCAATAACCTCAGATATGCAGATGACACCACTGTTATGGCAGAAAGTGAAGAAGAACTAAAGAGCCTCTTGATGAAAGTCAAAGAGAAGAGTGAAAAGTTGGCTTAAAGCTCAACATTCAGAAAACTAAGATCGTGACATCTGGTCCCATCACTTCATGGCAAAGAGATGAGGAAACAGTGGAAACAGTGGTTGACTTTATTTTTCTGGGCTCCAAAATCACTGCAGACCATGATTGAAGCCATGAAATTAAAAGACGCTTACTCCTTGGAAGAAAAGTTATGACCAACCTCGACAGCATATTAAAAAGCAGACTTACTTTGCCAACAAAGGTCCATCTAGTCAAGGCTATGGTTTTTCCAGTAGTCACGTATGGATGTGAGAATTGGACTGTAAAGAAAGCTGAGCACCGAAGAATTGACGCTTTTGAACTATGGTGTTGGAGAAGACTCTTGAGAGTCCCTTGGACTGCAAGGAGATCCAACCATCCATCCAAAGGAGATCAGTCCTGGGTGTTCATTGGAAGGACTGATGTTGAACCTGAAACTCCAGTACTTTGGCCACCTGATGCGAAGAGCTGATTCATTTGAAAAGACCCCGATGCTGGGAAATATTGAGGGCAGAAGGAGAAGGGGATGACAGAGGATAAGATGGCATCACCGACTCGATGGACACAGGTTTGGGTGGACTCCAAGAGTTGATGATGCACAGGGAGGCCTGGTGTGCTGTGGATCATTGGGTCGCAAAGAGTCAGACACGACTGAGCAAGTGAACTGAATACTCCCTTGATGCCCAGGAAAAATGATAAAAAAGAATACACTCACCTAAAAGATAAAGTAGTGATGTCTTCATGCTTTAAAACATTTGCAGATTATACCACTCAAGATAAAAATGAGTAAAGGCAAAAAAAACAACACTTGCAAAAGGATGTATATAAAGTACAATACATAATGTAAAATGTTGAC
This sequence comes from Oryx dammah, assembly GCF_014754425.2. Classification (NCBI taxonomy): domain Eukaryota; kingdom Metazoa; phylum Chordata; class Mammalia; order Artiodactyla; family Bovidae; genus Oryx; species Oryx dammah. The sequence continues at coordinate 1,659 of NW_024073898.1, forward strand.
TTTTAATGTGCTATCCTGTGGTTAGTAGCTTTAGTCATGTCTGACTCTTTGCAAACCCATGGACTGTAGCCCTCTAGGCTCCTCTGTGCTTGTGATTCTCCAGACAAGAATACTGGAGTGGCTTGCCATTTCCTCCTCCAGGGGATCTTCCTGACCCAGGGATCGAACCCACAACTTGTGTCTCCCGCATTGGCAGCCAGGTTCTTTACCACTTGTGCCACCTGGAAAGCCCATCTTTAAGATGACGCAGCAAAACCTGTTTTTCCTGTGCCTGTTTTATACTTTTTCATTTAATTGTTTTTATGTGGTCTGATAGCAGACTAGGCAGTCCTCTTTCTCTCTTTTCATATGTGGCCCTTTCTCTTTGCTATTCTTGGGTTTTTATCATTTTTCTGTTAATTCTTTCTTAATATAAATTTATTTATTTTAATTGGAGGTTAATTATTTAAAATATTGTATTGGTTTTGCCATACATCAACATGAATCCACCACAGGTATACACGTGTTCCCCATCCTGAACCCCCCTCCTTCCTCCCTCCCTATACCATCCCTCTGGGTCGTCTCAGTGCACCAGCC
>NW_024073898.1:2334-3590 GCF_014754425.2 Oryx dammah
CCAAGCATCCAGTATCATGCATTGAACCTGGACTGGCGATTTGTTTCATATGTGATATTATACATGTTTCAATGCCATTCTCCCAGATGTATAGAACAGTCTTCTGGACTCTGGGAGAGGGAGAGGATGAGATGATCTGTTAATTCTTGTATGCACACTTTGGTCCTAGTTTGCCCAACCATCAGTGACCTCCACGGTCCATACACGTAAGATATACATGTCATGGTGATTCCAGCCTTCTGAGTAACATTCTTCATATTAGTTATCTGAGACATTGTGTTATTCGTACATTTCTTTCATTGTACTCATCTTCTCAATGAACACAGGGTCCAAGCAGACAGAGACTTCACCTGTTATGTTCAAGTTTGTATTTTAACCATGTGTGAATATAAATGCGCTTGTACAAAAATGAATTTAGAAACAATGAAAAGTTGGGGAAAGGAGAAGGAGAATGAAACCAGGTTAAATAGTATGGTTTCAAGACAAGTTTAGCAAACAAAATTGAATGGAGCATTGAAAACTAAATGTATAAGAAATATAATAACAATAACTTATGGGTTTTTCTTGTGGTTCAGCTGGTAAAGAATCCACCTGCAATGCAGGAGACCTGGGTTTGATTACTGAGTTGGGAAGATCCCTTGGAGAAGGGAATGGCTACCCACTCCAGTATTCTGGCCTGGAGAATGCCATGGACTGTATGTATAGTCCATGGGTCACAAAGAGTCGACACAACTGAGCGACTTTCTGACTCATGATAGAAAAATGGATTAATTAAATTGACAATGACCTAGATGTCAAATAATATAAAACATAATCTTCCTAGAATGAGCTGGTATATAGCACGTTCTCAGTTACTTGTTGGATACACTAAGACTTAGGTCTCTATTAATGCAGAGTTCCAAAGAATAGCAAGAAGAGATAAGAAAGCCTTCCTCAGTGATCAATGCAAAGAAATAGAGGAAAACAATAGAATGGGAAAGACTAGAGATCTCTTCAAGAAAATTAGAGACACCAAGGAAACATTTCATGCAAACATGGGCTCGATAAAGGACAGAAATGGTAGGGACCTAACAGAAGCAGAAGATATTAAGAAGAGATGGCAAGAATACACAGAAGAACTGTACAAAAAAGATCTTCAGGACCAAGATAATCGTGATGGTGTGATCACTCACCTAGAGCCAGACATCCTGGAATGTGAAGTCAAGTGGGCCTTAGAAAGCATCATTACAAACAAAGCTAGTGGAGGTGATGGAATT
>NW_024073899.1:0-250 GCF_014754425.2 Oryx dammah
TGGCTGTCTACAAGACAGTAAGAGAAGTCTGATCCAAACCAACCCTGGCAACAGTTTTCCACTGTTTTCCCATCTATTTCCCATGAAGTGATGGGACCGGATGCCATGATCTTTATTTTCTGAATGTTGAGCTTTAAGCCAACTTTTTCACTTTCCTCTTTCACTTTCATCAAGAGGCTTTTTAGTTCCTCTTCACTTTCTGCCAAAAGGGTGGTGTCATCTGCAGATCCGAGGTTATTGATATTTCTCC
>NW_024073899.1:350-3589 GCF_014754425.2 Oryx dammah
TAGGTGGTCTGGTATTCCCATCTCTTTCAGAATTTTCCACAGTTTATTGTGATCCACACAGTCAAAGACTTTGGCATAGTCAATAAAGCAGCAATAGATGTTTTTCTGGAACTCTCTTGCTTTTTCGATGATCCAGCGGATGTTGGCAATTTGATCTCTGGGTTCTCTGCCTTTTCTAAAACCATCATGAACATCAGGGAGTTCACGGTTCACGTATTGCTGAAGCCTGGCTTGGAGAGTTTTGAGCATTACTTTACTAGCATGTGAGATGAGTGCAATTGTGCGGTAGTTTGAGCGTTCTTTGGCATTGCCTTTCTTTGGGACTGGAATGACAAGTGACCTTTTCCAGTCCTGTGGCCACTGCTGAGTTTTCCAAATTTGCTGGACTGCCTTTCACAAGGTTGCAAAGACTTGGAGATGACTGAAGTGACTCAGCACAGCATGCAACCTTTGTCACGTCCTTGAAATGCACAGCCCAATTTGTCTGTCCTCAGGCTTGTGCCAGTTAGAATTTCAAGTCAAGGGGTGGGGGAAAGAGAGAGACATTTTAAATCTCAAGCGGAAAACTATGAGATCTCTGTCTGGATTTATGCATCATGTCTCAGTGTGTATCTTTGCTTTTGGGTCACATTGCTGAAGTTAGTTCGTAAATGAGCTCTAATTCAGTTGACTTAAGTGCTTACAAATCAAAGAGTTACAAGAGAAATTAACCTAAATGCATTTCAGGTTCACGTGAACTAGAAATATCTGTTTGCGAATCTAATTAAGACATGTCTTGAGTCATCAATATTGTGCAATACTTTCGTTGTGCCTAGGTTTAACATAAACTAAATTTGTCAACAAGGAAAGTAACTTGCGTGAAGAAACTTTAAAAAAGAAAAATATAGATGAGACAAGAGCTTTAGATAAACTCTATTAAGAATAATTATAGTTTAGGAATGTCTGTCTAAATAGTCTCTCCAGATTGAGGTAACTTGGATTTCTAGGGTTGTGCTAAACTAAGTGATGAAAGTTTATTGAATAGGTAGGTCATTTCCAAATAAATAAGATTTTGAAACATTAATTACTGAACACTAACCTCCTCTTGGGCCTGGGGTTGCTCCTCCTGGGCGCCGCCCCTGGCCTCGGACGTGGGCTATCTCCTCTCAGCCGTTCCTGTGCCATTGCAGCCTGGCACTCTAGAAACAGTGTCAGATTTTATTTTTTTGGGCTCCAAAATCACTGCAGATGGTGACTGCAGCCATGAAATTAAAAGACGCTTACTCCTTGGAAGGAAAGCTATGATCAACCTAGATAGCATATTCAAAAGCAGAGACATTACTTTGCCGACTAAGGTCCGTCTAGTCAAGGCTATGATTTTTCCAGTAGTCATGTATGGATGTGAGAGTTGGACTGTGAAGAAGGCTGAGTGCCGAAGAATTGATGCTTTTGAACTGTGGTGTTGGAGAAGACTCTTGAGGGTCCCTTGGACAGCAAGGAGATCCAATGAGTCCATTCTGAAGGAGATCAGCCCTGGGATTTCTTTGGAAGGAATGATGCTAAAGCTGAAACTCCAGTACTTTGGCCACCTCGTGGGAAGAGTTGACTCATTGGAAAAGACTGTGATTCTGGGAGGGATTGGGGGCAGGAGGAGAAGGGGACGACAGAGGATGAGATGGCTGGATGGCATCACTGACTCGATGAACGTTGAGTCTGAGTGAACTCCGGGAGATGGTGATGGACAGGGAGGCCTGGTGTGCTGCGATTCACGGGTCGCAAAGAGTCGGACACGACTGAGCAACTGAACTGAACTGAACTGAACTGAACTGAAAGGCAGTCCACCAGGCTCCTCTGTCCATGGGATTCTCCAGGCAAGAATACTCGCGTGGACTGCCATGCCCTCCTCCAGGGGATCTTCCTGACCGAGGGACTGAACGTGGGTTCAATGCGTTTCCTGCATTGGCAGACAGCTTATCTACCACTAGCACCATCTGGAAAGCCCAGGCACAGTTAACTGGAAGCTTTTTTCTAGGTAGGCCTTTTTCATAACGCTGGCTGTTTTTAATTGCATATGCAAAAAGCACTGGTTTTGCAGTTTCAAAGGAAAAAAACAATTTCATTTCAGTCAGTTTGCTCCAGAATCGAAAGAATATCATGGCCATCCTGTATCCAAAAATGTCATCTTTCCTTCTGTAGTCATACTTTTATAGCCAAAATATAGATCAAATGGTGTTCACATTGTCTCTGACAACATGGGCAGAAAAGAAACTTGCTAGAGTGGGGGAAGGAGTTGGGGGCTAGGTTCCCCCTCTCCCCTGAGAAATAGGGGAAGCTAGAAAGCAATTAGCTGATAGAGAGAGAAACAGAGGAGGAAGCGGGGCAGATAAGGCAGCAGCAAGATAGCAAGTAGACAAAGAAAGGAGAGAGAAAGGAGAGTTAGGGCTGTGGACTGGCTCAAGGGAGAGCTGACTTAAAGAAAAATGAGGACTTCATCAGTTAAAATATAATTTTGGCATGGTAACATGGACAACCATCCTCACAAATTGTAAGTTCTCTCTAGACAATTTTAAGTTAGCTTCATGTACCTTACAGGAGGCAGAAAGGAGGATCAAGCCCCTTATCCAGCACGGCACATTCTTATCCTTTCTCAATCCGTGTGAACCACAAACATTCAATAACTTTTAAAGGTTTGGCCCACTGTAATGTAAAGTTCCAATTCTCACACAATCCAGTCAATCTGTCCCATGTGTTAGCTAATGAGCAATAAGGTGAATCTTCCCATCTGGGAATAAAAAAAACTTCATCAATCTTAATCTCTATCTTATTAGAATGGTATTTGGTTTCACAAATCCTGCTCACAGCACCAGTTAATGTTTTGCCGGAAAGTTCTCATTTTCGTCTCAGGTTCAAAGACTTTGTTAACAAGATAAGTCACTCATTTTATACAACTAAATAATACAAATAATTATTAGAGACTTATAGAGCTTACTTTCAATGTACTAACAGTCAAAGAAGGCAGAAATAGAAAGAGCAGAGCATACATCACCAAATTGGGTTCAACATTCAGACTTAACCGCTGCCTCATTCTTGGCTACAAACTCCCATTGGCCCAGGTTGTACACAGAGTTGAGCCCGAACTCGTGACTCCACTGTAAAATCCCACCTACCATGATGGTCCCGAACAAAGTCAGCCTTACCATCTTTAACACACAGCATTGAGTATTTTTTTCTTTAACATTAGTACATTTGTTTGTGATGCA
>NW_024073901.1:0-3588 GCF_014754425.2 Oryx dammah
ATCTGCAGTGATTTTGAAGCCCCCAAAAATAAAGTCTCTCACTGTTTTCCACTGTTTCCCCATCTATTTGCCATGGAGTGATGGGACCAGATGCCATGATCTTAGTTTTTTGAATGCTGAGTTTTAAACCATCTTTTCCACTCTCCTCTTTCACTTTCATCAAGAGGCTCTTTAGTTCCTCTTCACTTTCTGCCATAAGGGTGGTGTTATCTGCATATCTGAGGTTATTGATATTTCTCCCAGCAATCTTGATTCCAGCTTGTGTTTCATCCAGCCTGGCATTTCTCATGATGTACTCTGCATATAAGTTAAATAAGCAGGGTGACAATATACAGCCTTGATGTACTCCTTCTCTTATTTGAAACCAGTGTGTTGTTCCATGTCCAGTTCTAACCGTTGCTTCCTGACCTGCATACAGATTTCTCAAGAGGCAAGTCAGGTGGTCTGGTATTCCCATCTCTTTCAGAATTTTCCACAGTTTATTGTGATCCACACAGTCAAAGGCTTTGGCATAGTCAATAAAGCAGATATAGATGTTTTTCTGGAACTCTCTTGCTTTTTCCATGATCCAGCGGATGTTGGCAATTTGATCTCTGGTTCCTCTGCCTTTTCTAAAACCAGCTTGAACATCAGGAAGTTCACAGTTCATGTATTGCTGAAGCCTGGCTTGGAGAATTTTGAGCCTTACTTTACTAGCATATGAGATGAGTGCAATTGTGTGGTAGTTTGAGCAATCTTTGGCATTGCCTTTCTTTGGGATTGGAATGAAAACTGACCTTTACCAGTCCTGTGGCCACTGCTGAGTTCTCTAAATTTGCTGGCATATTGAGTGCAGCACTTTCACAGCATCATCTTTCAGGATTTGAAATAGCTCCACTGGAATTCCATCACCTCCACCAGCTTTGTTTGTAGTGATGCTTTCTAAGGCCCACTTGACTTCACATTCCAGGATGTCTGGCTCTAGATGAGTGATCACACCATCGTGATTATCTTGGTCATGAAGATCATTTTTGTACAGTTCTTCTGTGTATTCTTGCCACCTCTTCTTAATATCTTCTGCTTCTGTTAGGTCCATACCATTTCTGTCCTTTATCGAGACCATCTTTGCATGAAGTGTTCCCTTGGTATCTCTAATTTTCTTGAAGAGATCTATAGTTTTTCCCATTCTGTTCTAAGAACTCTATTTCTTTGCATTGATTGCTGAGGAAGGCTTTCTTATCTCTCCTTGCTCTTTGGAACTCTGCATTCAGATGCTTATATCTTTCCTTTTCTCCTTTGCTTTTCACCTCTCTTCTTTTCACAGTTATTTGTAAGGCCTCCCCAGACAGCCATTTTGCTTTTTTGCATTTCTTTTCCAAGGGGTGGTCTTGATCCCTGTCTCCTGTACAGTGTCATGAACCTCCATCCATAGTTTATCAGGCACTCTATCTATCAGATCTAGGCCCTTAAACTTATTTCTCACTTCCACTGTATAATCATAAGGGATTTGATTTAGGTCATACCTGAATGAATGGTCTAGCGGTTTTCCCTACTTTTCTTCAATTTAAGTCTGAATTTGGTAATAAGGAGTTCATGATCTGAGCCACAGTCAGCTCCTGGTCTTGTTTTTGTTGACTGTATAGAGCTTCTCCATCTTTGGCTGCAAAGAATATAATCAGTCTGATTTTGGTGTTGACCATCTGGTGATGTCCATGTGTAGAGTCTTCTCTTGTGTTGTTGGAAGAGGGTGTTTGCTATGACCAGTGCATTTTCTTGGCAAAACTCTCTTAGTCTTTACCCTGCTTCATTCTGCATTCCAAGGCCAAATTTGCCTGTTACTCCAGGTGTTCTTGACTTCCTACTTTTGCATTCCAGTCCCCTATAATGAAAAGGGGCACTGACAGAATGTGGTCCACTGGAGAAGGGAATGGCAAACCACTTCAGTATTCTTGCCTTGAGAACCCCATGAAAAGGCAAAATGATAGGATACTGAAAGAGGAACTCCCCAGGTCAGTAGATGCCCAACATGCTACTGGAGATCAGTGGAGAAATAACTCCAGAAAGAATGAAGGGATGGAGCCAAAGCAAAAATAATACCCAGCTGTGGATGTGACTGGTGATAGAAGCAAGGTCCGATACTGTAAAGAGCAATATTGCATAGGAACCTGGAATGTCAGGTCCATGAATCAAGGCAAATTGGAAGTGGTCAAACAAGAGATGGCAAGAGTGAATGTCGATGTTCTAGGAATCAGCGAACTAAAATGGGCTGGGATGGGTGAATTTAACCCAGACGACCATGATATCTACTACTGTGGGTAGGAATCCCTCAGAGGAAATGGAGTAGCCATCATGGTCAACAAGAGAGTCTGAAATGCAATCTCAAAAACGACAGAATGATCTCTCTTCGTTTCCAAGGCAAACCATTCAGTATCATAGTAATCCAAGTCTATGCCCCAACCAGTAATGCTGAAGAAGCTGAAGTTGAACAGCTGAAGTATAATAGACTTAAAATATTGGTTTCAGATTGGGTTGGCCAAAAAGTTCGTTCAGCAAGCTGTTACTGAATCAACTTTTTGGCCAACCCAATACATGAACAAAATGATCACTATGGTAAGTGTAGTTACCATCTCTCATCATACAGGGTTATTACCGTATGACTGACTGTATTCCCTATGCTGTACATTATATCCCTGACATTTATTTTCTAACAAAGTTTGTATCTCTTTATCTCCCTCATCTGTTTCATGTATCCCCTCTCCCCTCTGGCATCCCTGTTGATTTCTTTATCTGTGACTCTGCTTCTGTTTTGTTACACTTGTTCATTTGCTTTGTTTTTTAGTTTTCACATGTACATGAAATGAGACGGTATTTGTCTTTTTCTGACTTATTTTACTTAGCATAAATAACGCTCTAAGTCCATCCATGCTGTCATAAGTGGCAAGATTTCATTCTTTTTATGGCTGAGCAGTATTCCATTCTGTTTATATCTGCTGAAATTTCTTAATTCCATTACTTAAAAGAAAATTTTGCATGCTTCCAGGGAGAAACTGTGCAAAGGACTAAGAATCAGAATGACCTTGTGAAACTACATACGAAAAGACAGTGTTTTGAGCATTGTCTATGAGTATTTTGAACCTAAAATTCTATCCCCAGCCAAATTCCCACTTAAGTATAAGAACAAAATTAACTATTGGGAGTATGCAGACTTGTGCCCTTTTGGGGAAAAAAAAATAGGATCTACTAAAATGTCACAAAAGATAAAGCCAGGAAGTGAAGACTCAGCCATAAGAAACATCAGTGAGCATAAAAGTAATTTCCGTATCAGGACAGCTGAAGTTGGGATCCCTGAAATGGTAGAACTAATGTTAAAAATAGTAATTGTTTAAAAGTCTGGGTCATTTTAACAAAATGAGATGCAGATGGGAAATGAAGGAAAATGAGAGGAAGGAAATTGGCTAAAATGATTTTCTTATTCAGATTCTGCCAATTAGTTCAGTTCATTTCAGTCATGTCCAACTCTTTGCGATCCCATGGACTGCAGCATGCCCCTGTCCATCACCAGCTCCCGGAGCTTGCTCAAACTCATGTCCATCGAGTCAGTGATGCCAC
>NW_024073902.1:0-3588 GCF_014754425.2 Oryx dammah
ATCTGCAGTGATTTTGAAGCCCCCAAAAATAAAGTCTCTCACTGTTTTCCACTGTTTCCCCATCTATTTGCCATGGAGTGATGGGACCAGATGCCATGATCTTAGTTTTTTGAATGCTGAGTTTTAAACCATCTTTTCCACTCTCCTCTTTCACTTTCATCAAGAGGCTCTTTAGTTCCTCTTCACTTTCTGCCATAAGGGTGGTGTTATCTGCATATCTGAGGTTATTGATATTTCTCCCAGCAATCTTGATTCCAGCTTGTGTTTCATCCAGCCTGGCATTTCTCATGATGTACTCTGCATATAAGTTAAATAAGCAGGGTGACAATATACAGCCTTGATGTACTCCTTCTCTTATTTGAAACCAGTGTGTTGTTCCATGTCCAGTTCTAACCGTTGCTTCCTGACCTGCATACAGATTTCTCAAGAGGCAAGTCAGGTGGTCTGGTATTCCCATCTCTTTCAGAATTTTCCACAGTTTATTGTGATCCACACAGTCAAAGGCTTTGGCATAGTCAATAAAGCAGATATAGATGTTTTTCTGGAACTCTCTTGCTTTTTCCATGATCCAGCGGATGTTGGCAATTTGATCTCTGGTTCCTCTGCCTTTTCTAAAACCAGCTTGAACATCAGGAAGTTCACAGTTCATGTATTGCTGAAGCCTGGCTTGGAGAATTTTGAGCCTTACTTTACTAGCATATGAGATGAGTGCAATTGTGTGGTAGTTTGAGCAATCTTTGGCATTGCCTTTCTTTGGGATTGGAATGAAAACTGACCTTTACCAGTCCTGTGGCCACTGCTGAGTTCTCTAAATTTGCTGGCATATTGAGTGTAGCACTTTCACAGCATCATCTTTCAGGATTTGAAATAGCTCCACTGGAATTCCATCACCTCCACCAGCTTTGTTTGTAGTGATGCTTTCTAAGGCCCACTTGACTTCACATTCCAGGATGTCTGGCTCTAGATGAGTGATCACACCATCGTGATTATCTTGGTCATGAAGATCATTTTTGTACAGTTCTTCTGTGTATTCTTGCCACCTCTTCTTAATATCTTCTGCTTCTGTTAGGTCCATACCATTTCTGTCCTTTATCGAGACCATCTTTGCATGAAGTGTTCCCTTGGTATCTCTAATTTTCTTGAAGAGATCTATAGTTTTTCCCATTCTGTTCTAAGAACTCTATTTCTTTGCATTGATTGCTGAGGAAGGCTTTCTTATCTCTCCTTGCTCTTTGGAACTCTGCATTCAGATGCTTATATCTTTCCTTTTCTCCTTTGCTTTTCGCCTCTCTTCTTTTCACAGTTATTTGTAAGGCCTCCCCAGACAGCCATTTTGCTTTTTTGCATTTCTTTTCCAAGGGGTGGTCTTGATCCCTGTCTCCTGTACAGTGTCATGAACCTCCATCCATAGTTTATCAGGCACTCTATCTATCAGATCTAGGCCCTTAAACTTATTTCTCACTTCCACTGTATAATCATAAGGGATTTGATTTAGGTCATACCTGAATGAATGGTCTAGCGGTTTTCCCTACTTTTCTTCAATTTAAGTCTGAATTTGGTAATAAGGAGTTCATGATCTGAGCCACAGTCAGCTCCTGGTCTTGTTTTTGTTGACTGTATAGAGCTTCTCCATCTTTGGCTGCAAAGAATATAATCAGTCTGATTTTGGTGTTGACCATCTGGTGATGTCCATGTGTAGAGTCTTCTCTTGTGTTGTTGGAAGAGGGTGTTTGCTATGACCAGTGCATTTTCTTGGCAAAACTCTCTTAGTCTTTACCCTGCTTCATTCTGCATTCCAAGGCCAAATTTGCCTGTTACTCCAGGTGTTCTTGACTTCCTACTTTTGCATTCCAGTCCCCTATAATGAAAAGGGGCACTGACAGAATGTGGTCCACTGGAGAAGGGAATGGCAAACCACTTCAGTATTCTTGCCTTGAGAACCCCATGAAAAGGCAAAATGATAGGATACTGAAAGAGGAACTCCCCAGGTCAGTAGATGCCCAACATGCTACTGGAGATCAGTGGAGAAATAACTCCAGAAAGAATGAAGGGATGGAGCCAAAGCAAAAATAATACCCAGCTGTGGATGTGACTGGTGATAGAAGCAAGGTCCGATACTGTAAAGAGCAATATTGCATAGGAACCTGGAATGTCAGGTCCATGAATCAAGGCAAATTGGAAGTGGTCAAACAAGAGATGGCAAGAGTGAATGTCGATGTTCTAGGAATCAGCGAACTAAAATGGGCTGGGATGGGTGAATTTAACCCAGACGACCATGATATCTACTACTGTGGGTAGGAATCCCTCAGAGGAAATGGAGTAGCCATCATGGTCAACAAGAGAGTCTGAAATGCAATCTCAAAAACGACAGAATGATCTCTCTTCGTTTCCAAGGCAAACCATTCAGTATCATAGTAATCCAAGTCTATGCCCCAACCAGTAATGCTGAAGAAGCTGAAGTTGAACAGCTGAAGTATAATAGACTTAAAATATTGGTTTCAGATTGGGTTGGCCAAAAAGTTCGTTCAGCAAGCTGTTACTGAATCAACTTTTTGGCCAACCCAATACATGAACAAAATGATCACTATGGTAAGTGTAGTTACCATCTCTCATCATACAGGGTTATTACCGTATGACTGACTGTATTCCCTATGCTGTACATTATATCCCTGACATTTATTTTCTAACAAAGTTTGTATCTCTTTATCTCCCTCATCTGTTTCATGTATCCCCTCTCCCCTCTGGCATCCCTGTTGATTTCTTTATCTGTGACTCTGCTTCTGTTTTGTTACACTTGTTCATTTGCTTTGTTTTTTAGTTTTCACATGTACATGAAATGAGACGGTATTTGTCTTTTTCTGACTTATTTTACTTAGCATAAATAACGCTCTAAGTCCATCCATGCTGTCATAAGTGGCAAGATTTCATTCTTTTTATGGCTGAGTAGTATTCCATTCTGTTTATATCTGCTGAAATTTCTTAATTCCATTACTTAAAAGAAAATTTTGCATGCTTCCAGGGAGAAACTGTGCAAAGGACTAAGAATCAGAATGACCTTGTGAAACTACATACGAAAAGACAGTGTTTTGAGCATTGTCTATGAGTATTTTGAACCTAAAATTCTATCCCCAGCCAAATTCCCACTTAAGTATAAGAACAAAATTAACTATTGGGAGTATGCAGACTTGTGCCCTTTTGGGGAAAAAAAAATAGGATCTACTAAAATGTCACAAAAGATAAAGCCAGGAAGTGAAGACTCAGCCATAAGAAACATCAGTGAGCATAAAAGTAATTTCCGTATCAGGACAGCTGAAGTTGGGATCCCTGAAATGGTAGAACTAATGTTAAAAATAGTAATTGTTTAAAAGTCTGGGTCATTTTAACAAAATGAGATGCAGATGGGAAATGAAGGAAAATGAGAGGAAGGAAATTGGCTAAAATGATTTTCTTATTCAGATTCTGCCAATTAGTTCAGTTCATTTCAGTCATGTCCAACTCTTTGCGATCCCATGGACTGCAGCATGCCCCTGTCCATCACCAGCTCCCGGAGCTTGCTCAAACTCATGTCCATCGAGTCAGTGATGCCAC
>NW_024073903.1:0-3583 GCF_014754425.2 Oryx dammah
GTGGGGTATTAAAGGCCCCCATAATAATTGTGGTACTGTTAATTTCCGCTTTCCTGCTTGCTTGCATTTGCCTTGCATCTTGAGGTGCTCCTAAATGGCACAATGGATTATTTACACATAATTGTTATATATAGATGTTACACTCACTAGTAATGGAATCACCTTTTCTCCAGTGCACAAGGAACATCCTCCAGGATAGTTCAATCCTGTCCCACAAACCTACCTTAAATTCAACAAAAATAGAAAAGGGAAAAATAAAGAATTTCAAGCATCTTTTCCAATCAAAATGAAGTAAGATTAGGTATCAACTGCAGAGATGGGGGGGAAATATCAACATATGGAGGGTAACTCACACACATCTGAATAGCCAACTTACCACAAAGGAAATAAAAATGGAAAGTAAATTTAAATACAAACAAATTAAAATAAAACACGGCAGTGCAAAGCTCTGAATTCAGTAAAAAGAAGTGTTAAGAAGGAGATGTATAATAGCATATAAGCCTGGTCAAGGAAGAAGAGGAACATCAAAGAAACAGCCTACATTTACATCTAAAGCAAACTCAAAAAGAAGAAACCAAAAGTTAAGAGAATGAAATGAATCATAAAATCAGAACAGAAATAAGTGAAAAATAAAAAAGGTGGCTATGGCAAAAATCAAAGAAAGGAAAATCTCATTTCTTAAAATCATAAAGACAAACCATTAGCCAGAGTGATCAAGGGAAAAAATAAATAAATAAAGGGGTGGCAGGGGGTGGGGGGGTGGGGGGCATTAAGCACAGGCGGCTGCAAGAGCTGGCATGATAACCACAGGTGGCTGTGAGAGCCGGTGCACTAAGCGTGGCTGAGTGGAGCTACCTCAGGTCCAATGTCAGGGGCAGTGGCCTAGAGTGCCATGCTGCGACTGCACAGGAACGGCCCAGAGGAGCTAGCCTGCGTCTGAGGTCAGGGGCAGCAGCCAAGAGGAACTACCCCACGTCTGAGGTCAGAGGCGGCTGGGAGGAGACACCTCACACCAGAGGCCAGGGACAGTGACGCTGAGGAGCCACCCCGAGCCTGATGCTAGGGGCGGCAGCTGGGAGAAGACACCTCACACTTGAGGCCAGGGGCAGTGACGCTGAGGAGCCACTCAGAGCCAAGTCCAGTGGCAGCAGCTGGGAGCAACCACCCACCCTGGAGGCCAGGGCCAGCGGCCAGGAGGAGGATCCTGAGGAACGGGTGGTTGCACAGGCACAGGAGGGCCTTGGGGAGCTATCCCACGCTGAAGGTCAGAAACGGTGGCGGTAAGGAGATACCCCTCGTTCAAAGTAAGAAGCTGCTGCTGTGCTTTGCTGGAGCAGCCATGAAGAGATACCCCACGCCCAAGGTAAGAGAAACCCAAGTAAGATGGTAGGTGTTGCAAGAGGGCATAAGAGGGCAGACACATTGAAACCATACTCACAAAAATCTAGTCAATCTAATCACACTAGGAACACAGCCTTGTCTAACTCAATGAAACCAAGCCATGCCTGTGGGGCAACCCAAGATGGGCGGGTCATGGTGGAGAGGTCTGACAGAGCATGGTCCATTGGAGAAGGGAATGACAAGCCACTTCAGTATTCTTGCCTTAAGAACCCCATGAACAATGTGAAAAGACAAACTGATAGGATACCAAAAGAGGAACTCCCCAGGTCATTAGGTACCCAATATGCTACTGGAGATCAGTGAAGAAATAACTCCAGAAAGAATGAAGGGATGGAGCCAAAGCAAACACAATGCCAGTGATGGATGTGACTGTTGATAGAAGCAAGGTCTGATGCTGTAAAGAGCAATATTGCATAGAAACCTGGAATGTCAGGTCCATGAATCAAGGCAAATTGGAAGTGGTCAAAAAGGGATGGCAAGAGTGAACATTGACATTCTGGGAATCAGAGAACTAAAATGGACTGGAATGGGTCAATTGAACTCAGAGGGCCATTATATCTACTACTGCAGGCAGGAATCCCTCAGAAGAAATGGAGTAGCCATCATGGTCAACAAAAGAGTCCGAAATGCAGTACTTGGATGCAACCTCAAAAACGACAGAATGATCTCTATTCATCTCCAAGGCAAACCATTCAGTTATCACAGTTATCCAAGTCTATGCCCCAACCAGTAACACTGAGGAAGCTGAAGTTGAACAGTTTTATGAAGACCTACAAGACCTTTTAGAACTAACGCCCCAAACAGAAGACCTTTTCAATGTAGGGGACTGGAATGCAAAAGTAGTAAGTCAAGAAGCACCTGGAGTAACAGGCAAATTTGCCTTGGAATGCGGAATGAAGCAGGGCAAAGACTAACAGAGTTTTGCCAAGAAAATGAACTGGTCATAGCAAACACCCTCTTCCAAAAATACGAGAAGACTCTACACATGGACATCACCAGATGGTCAACACCAAAATCAGATTGATTATATTCTTTGCAGCCAAAGATGGAGAAGCTCTATACAGTCAACAAAAATAAGACCAGGAGCTGACGGTGGCTAAGATCATGAACTCCTTATTGCCAAATTAAGACTTAAATTGAAGAAAGGAGGGAAAACCACTAGACCATTCAGGTATGACCTAAATCAAATCCCTTATGATTATACAGTGGAAATAAGAAATAGATTTAAGGGCCTAGATCTGATAGATAGAGTGCCTGATGAGTTATGGACTGAGGTTCGTGACATTGTACAGGAGACAGGAATCAAGACCATCCCCATGGAAAAGGAATGCAAAAAAGCAAAACTGCTGTTTGGAGAGGTCTTACAAATAGCTGTGAAAAGAAGAGAAGCTAAAAGCAAAGGAGGAAAGGAAAGATATAAGCATCTGAATGCACAGTTCCAGAGAAAAGCAAGAAGAGATAAGAAAGCCTTCTTCAGCAATCAATGCAAAGAAATAGAGGAAAACAACAGAATGGGAAAGACTAGAGATCTCTTTGAGAAAATTAGAGATACCAAGGGAACATTTAACGCAAAGATAGGCTCAATAAAGGACAAAAATGGTATGGACCTAACAGAAGCAGAAGATATTAAGAAGAGGTGGCAAGAATACACAGAAGAACTGTACAAAAAAGATCTTCACAACCCAGATAATCATGATGATGTGATCACTCATCTAGAGCTAGACATCTTGGAAAGTGAAGTCAAGCGGGCCTTAGAAAGCATCACTATGAACAAAGCTAGTGGAGGTGATGGAATTCCAGTTGAGCTGTCTCAAATCCTGAAAGATGATGCTGTGAAAGTGCTGCACTTAATATGCCAATAAATTCGGAGAACTCAGCAGTGGCCACAGGACTGGAAAAGGTCAGTTTTCATTCTAATCCCAAAGAAAGGCAATGTCAAAGAATGCTCAAAGTATTGCACAATTGTATTAATCTCACATGCTAGTAAAGTAATGCTCAAAATTCTCCAAGTCAGGCTTCAGCAATACGTGAACCATGAAATCCCTGATGTTCAAGCTGGTTTTAGAAAAGGCAGAGGAACCAGAGATCAAATTGCCAACATCCACTGGATCATGGAAAAAGCAAGAGAGTTCCAGAAAAAAAAAAATCTATTTTTACTTTATTGACTATGCCAAAGCCTTTG
>NW_024073904.1:0-3582 GCF_014754425.2 Oryx dammah
TTTTCTGGAACTCTCTTGCTTTTTCCATGATCCAGCAGATGTTGGCATTTTGATCTCTGGTTCCTCTGCCTTTTCAAAAACCAGCTTGAACATCTGGAAGTTCAAGGTTCACGTATTGCCGAAGCCTGGCTTGGAGAATTTTGAGCATTACTTTACTAGCATGTGAGATGAGTACAAGTGTGTGGTAGTTTGAGCATTCTTTGGCATTGCCTTTCTTTGGGATTGGAATGAATACTGACCTTTTCCAGTCCTGTGGCCACTGCTGAGTTTTCCAAATTTGCTGGCATATTGAGTGCAGCACTTTAACAGAATCATCTTTCAGGATTTGAAACAGCTCAACTGGAATTCGATCACTTCAACTAGCTTTGTTTGTAGTGGTGCATTCTAAGGCCCACTTGACTTCACATTCCAGGATGTCTGGCTCTAGGTGAGTGATCACACCATTGTGATTATCTGGGTCGTGAAGATCTTTTTTGTACAGTTCTTCTGTGTATTCTTGCCACCTCTGCTTAATATCTTCTGCTTCTGTGAGGTCCATACCATTTCTGTCCTTTATTGAGCCCATCTTTGCATGAAATGTTCCCTTGGTATCTCTGATTTTCTTGAAGAGAGCTCTAGTCTTTCACATTCTGTTCTTTTCCTCTATTTCTTTGCCTTGATCGCTGAAGAAGGCCTTCTTATGTCTCCTTGCTATTCTTCATAATGAGGATAAAAGCCGATTGAAACTGACACAGATGTAGTGCAGATAATAGATTAGTAGCAAGGATATTAAAACAATTAATATAATTTCCTTCTACAAGTTCAGGTAGCTAAAAGAAGAATTGCATGTCTTAAGCATGGAAAGCAAACCTTTAAAAATGAAGTCTGCAATGTCTCAGTGTTTGGCATATAAGCACACTGGATGGGGTTAATGGCCAATAGATATTGCATAAAATTAGCGAACTTGATTACATATCAATTGAAACTATCCAGACTGAAACATACAAAAAAAAAGCTGAGAAAAAGAAAATAGAATGATACATCAGCTGAAAGGGGGGCAGTTACATAAAATTAGTGTTGCTGTAGGGAAGAAAATATTTGAAGAAATAATGATACTTCACGAGAGGGCATGATAATCAAATTTTTTTAAGTGAATGAGAGAAAAAATCTTGAGACAGAGATATTACCTAAAAGATAAATTATATACAAGGAAATAGAAAAAAGGATACCACTAAATTTCTTGACATGAAAAAAAACTTCAGAAGCTTTAAGAAATGTACAAATCATTAAAGTATGGAAAGAAAAGAAAAAACTGTGAACTCACAATTTTTTACCCAATAAAAATAT
The DNA here is from genome assembly GCF_014754425.2 of Oryx dammah. NCBI lineage: Eukaryota > Metazoa > Chordata > Mammalia > Artiodactyla > Bovidae > Oryx > Oryx dammah. Next base: position 1,327 of record NW_024073904.1, read on the forward strand.
TTTTCAGAAACAAAAACACATTTGAAGATGAGGAAAAGTAGGAAAAGCCCATTATCAGAAGACCTATGCAGTGAAGCCCTTTAAAGGGAATCCTTCAAGAAGAAGGACAGTGATATCAGATAGAAATTGTGTCTATACAAAGGACTGACAATCACTAGAAATGATAAATAATACGTAAACATGGTGATTATATATTAAAATATATTTAATAAATGTTTAAAGCAAAAATGATAATATATTGTGAAGCTATACCATATACAAAGTAAAATGTATGGCAACTATATAACTGGTTAGGAAGGAGAAATGGAAACATAGTGTTATATATTTCTTTTATTATAAGTGAAGTTATATAATATCACTTAAATACAGACTATGATACATTAACGATGTATACTATACTATACCATGTACCTTAAAGCAACCACTACAAGGACACAACAGAATTATAGCCAACAAGGAGAAAAACTTGGAATCATTAAAAAAAGAAAAAAAAAAAACACCCCACTAACCCTAGACAGAGAAGGAACAAAGCAAAAGGAACAATTGGAATAAGTTAAAAAACATCATGGTGGTAAACTTGAAACCAACCACATCAATAATTACATCAAATGTAAGTGTGTTAACCCCTGAATTAAAGTCAGCAGTTGACAAACTGGATTTAAAAACAACAGAAAACAAGGTTCACTACGCATTACCTCAAGATACATACTTCCGTTATAAAAACAAAAACAGTTTAAAAGGAAAGCACAGGGTCAGACATACCAGACTGCTACTAATCAGAGAAAACTTGAATGACTGTATTGATATCAAATAATTCATAGTAAAGAATATTACCAGGGATGTAGGGAGTCGTTTTATAATGAAATAGTAGTCATTAAATCTAACGGTACATAATAATCGTAGATGTTTATGCTAATAACAAATTTCAAAATTCTGGCAAAAAAACCCTGAAAAAATTGTAAGAAGAAATTAAGAAAATCTACAAATAAACTGGAAATTTCAATACTCTTCCATAAATAATTGGTAGGACAAATAGAAAATCAGTAGGGGTATTAAGACTTGAAAAACACTATAAACCAACATGAACTACTTGACAACTTAAGGTCATGGAAGTGAGTGATCTGATAGAGAACTAAAAAATCAGTTCAGTTCAGTCGCTCACTCGTGTCTGACTCTTTGTGACCCCATGAATCGCAGCACCCCAGGCCTCCCTGTCCATCACCAGTTCCCGGAGTTCACTCAGACTCACGTCCATCGAGTCCGTGATGCCATCTAGCCATCTCATCCTCGGTCGTCCCCTTCTCCTCCTGCCCCCAATCCCTCCCAGCATCAGAGTCTTTTCCAATGAGTCAACTCTTCCCATGAGGTGGCCAAACTACTGGAGTTTCAGCTTTAGCATCATTCCTTCCAAAGAAATCCCAGGACTGATCTCCAGAATGGACTGGTTGGAACTCCCCGCAGTCCAAGGGACTCTCAAGAGTCTTCTCCAACACCACAGTTCAAAAGCATCAATTCTTCGGTGCTCAGCCTTCTTCACAGTCCAACTCTCACGTCTATACATGACCACAGGAAAAACCATAGCCTTGACTAGATGGACCTTAGTCGGCAAAGTAATGGCTCTGCTTTTGAATATACTATCTAGGTTGGTCATAACTTTCCTTCCAAGGAGTAAGCGTCTTTTAATTTCATGGCTGCAATCACCATCTGCAGTGATTTTGGAGCCCAAACAATAAAGTCTGACACTGTTTCCACTGTTTCCCCAACTATTTGCCATGAAGTGATGGGACCAGATGCCATGATCTTAATTTTCTAAATGTTGAGCTTTAAGCCAACTTTTTCATTCTCCTCTTTCACTTTCATCAAGAGGCTTTTGAGTCCCTCTTCACTTTCTGCCATAAGGGTGGTGTCATCTGCATATCTGAGGTTATTGATATTTCTCCTGCAATCTTGTTTCCAGCTTGTGTTTCTTCCAGTCCAGCGTTTCTCATGATGTACTCTGCATAGAAGTTAAATAAGCAGGGTGACAATATATATCCTTGATGGACTCCTTTTCCTATTTGGAACCAGTCTGTTGTTCCATGTCCAGTTCTAACTGTTGCTTCCTGACCTGCATACAGATTTCTCAAGAGGCAGGTCAGGTGGTCTGGTATTCCCATCTCTTTCAGAATTGTCCACAGCTTATTGTGATCCCCACAGTCAAAGGCTTTGGCATAGTCAATAAAGCAGAAATAGATGTTTTTCTGGAACTCTCATGCT